>NW_028270181.1:26747634-26753531 GCF_037043375.1 Chiloscyllium plagiosum | reverse complement strand
GGTGGGGGGGTGTGGATCTGACAAGGGAGTCGCGGAGGGAGTGGTCTCTACGGAAAGCTGATAGGGGAGGGGAGGGAAATATATCCTTGGTGCTGGGGTCTGTTTGGAGGTGGCGGAAGTGACGGCGGATGATGCGCTGTACATGGAGATTGGTGGGGTGGTAGGTGAGGACCAGTGGGGTTCTGTCCTGGTGGCGGTTGGAGGGGCGGGGCTCAAGGGCGGAGGAGCGGGAAGTGGAGGAGATGCGGTGGAGGGCACCGTCGACCACGTCGGGGGGGAAATTGCGGTCCTTGAAGAAGGAGGCCATCTGTGTTGTACGTATTTTGAACTGGTCCTCCTGGGAGCAGATGCGGCGGAGACGAAGGAATTGGGAGAATGGGATGGCGTTTTTACAGGGGGCAGGATGGGAGGAGGTGTAGTCCAGGTAGCTGTGGGAGTCGGTAGGTTTGTAGTAGATGTCCGTGTTGATTCGGTCGCCTGAGATAGAAACAGAAAGGTCTAGGAAGGGGAGGGAGGAGTCCGAGACTGTCCAGGTGAATTTGAGGTCGGGGTGGAAGGTGTTGGTGTAGTGGATGAACTGTTCAACCTCCTCGTGGGAGCACGAGGTAGCGCCGATACAGTCATCAATGTAGCGAAGAAAAAGATGGGGGGTGGGGCCAGTGTAGTTGCGGAAGATGGATTGTTCCACATACCCTACGAAGAGGCAGGCATAGCTGGGGCCCATGCGGGTGCCCATGGCTACTCCTTTTGTTTGGAGAAAGTGGGAGGATTGGAAAGAAAAGTTGTTCAGGGTGAGGACCAGTTCGGTCAGTCGAAGGAGGGTGTCGGTGGAAGGGTACTGGGTGGTACGGCGGGAAAGGAAGAAGCGGAGTGCTTTGAGTCCTTCGTGATGGGGGATGGAGGTGTACAGGGACTGGATGTCCATGGTGAAGATGAGGCGTTGGGGACCGGGGAAGCGGAAATCCTGGAGGAGGTGGAGGGCGTGGGTGGTGTCACGAACGTAGGTGGGGAGTTCTTGGACTAATGGGGACAGGACCGTGTCGAGGTATGCCGAGATGAGTTCGGTTGGGCAGGAGCAGGCTGAGACGATGGGTCGTCCGGGGCAGTCAGGTTTGTGGATTTTGGGCAGGAGGTAGAAACGGGCGGTGCGGGGTTGTGGGACTATGAGGTTGGAGGCGGTGGATGGGAGGTCCCCTGAGGTGATGAGGTTATGAATTGTCTTACAATTGTGTACTCCAAAACCACCTGATGAAGAAGCAACACTCCAAAAGCTAGTGCTTCCAATTAAACCTGTTGGACTATAACCTGGTGCTGTGTGATTTTTAACTTTATACACCACAGTCCAACACCGGCATCTCTTAGTCATTGAAAAATGGTGATTTTGTTAGCATACGTGTGAAAACTATGCTGTTTCTTTAGATCAGGTTACAGGAAGCACAAATGAGAAATAATGGGGGCAAGGAGAGATTTTTAGGGGGAGGAGGCATTGGATGTATTGTTGTGTAATCTGGAAGAGTAGGCAAGTGATTCTTTTGACTATGTTCAGATAGGTAAGAATGGAACCAGCTAAGAACAGACCCACCCAGCTGGGTGTCAGTGGAGAAATGTTTTATGAGGATCATGTGGTAAATTCTTTCAGCGGTTGCAGACAGGTTAAGAAACATTTTGCCTTTTTCACAGTTACAGGAGTCATTTGTGATCTTGAGCTGCCTTGAGGGAATCCAGAATGGAGATCTGAGAAAGATGGGAATGAATGTGGAAATCAACACTTCTCAGAACTTTCGAGATGGGATGGTTGTTAATGGTTAGATTAAGGTTTTTTTTTAAGGAGAAAGAGTTAAAAGAACTATAGATGATAGATATATGGTCAAATTATTGAGTCCAGCTTCAACTCCAGATTATATGATTTGAATTTAAATTAAAGGAGCTGTTTACAAAATTAGCTAACATGGAGATGTCATTGGCCTAGCGATCCAGCGTTCTAAGCTAATGCTCTTGGGAAATGGCTCAAGTCACAGCATCGCAGCTGTGGAATTTAAATTCATTTAATATAATCTGGAATTGAATCTAGGCTCGGTAGTGTAACTATGCGACTATCATCTATAGTCATTTAAAAAAAAAACCTATCTGATTCAGTAATGTCCTTTTTTTTCAGGAAGGAAATCTGCCATCATTAACCATTCTGGTCTGAATGCGACTCCAGATCCACAGCATTTTAAGGGCAGCATGGTGGCTCAGTGGTTAGCACTGCTGCCTCACAGCACCAGAGACTGGGGTTTGATTCCAGCGTCTGGCGACTGTCTGTGTGGAGTTTGCACGTCGTCCCTGTGTCTGTGTGGGTTTCCTCCGGGTGCTCTGGTTTCTCCCACAATTCAGAGCTCTGCAGGTCAGGTGAATTGGCTATGCTAAATTGTTGAGGGATGTGTAGGTTGCATTAGTCTGGGGTAAATGTAGAGTAGAAGTGGGAATGGGTCTGGAGAGGTTGCTCTTCCGAGGATTGGTGTGGACTTGTTGGGCTGAAGGGCCTGTTTCCACACTGTAGGAATTCTATAATTCCATGAAATCCCAGCTGCACCAGAAATGTCTCAATATGTCTGAACAGTTTAGAAGCATAACCCTGTGCACCTGTTTGAATACTGTTATATGGATCTTTTATATCCCAATGAGCAAGCAAATGAAATTTCAGTATCTTATTAAAGAAATGACAACAAAGTAACATTTTCTCAGCATGGTACTGCAGTGCTGCCAACAAGTGTAAATGATCAGTCCTAAATGAGGCTTCAGTATTAATTACCATGATAATCTAAGGATAGTAGATGCTCTTCCTTCTCGACTGAAATCACTTGCGTCAGTTTCTCATTCCATAAAATTGTCAAGCAAAGTCAGATTAAAGTTATTTTTGTCGTGTGCAAGCTAGTATATATGACATCGAATTTCCCAGTGATACACAGAAGAAACAAAACAGGCATTTGGCTCAGCCAAAGTCAGAGTCAGCATTTACTCTCCATGCAAGCAACTAGTTCTAATTACATGTATTAGTCCTGTTATTCAATTCCCTTTATCCTGTTTTCTTTCATCAATTTATCCAATCATTTGTGCTTCCACAATTAATCCTGGAAGTGAATTTTACAAGCTCGAGAGGACTCTTTGGCTCCAGTTGTAGTATCCCTACTTATGAACCAGGAGGCCCAGGTTCAAGACCCACCTGTTCCAGAGGTATATAATAACATCTCTGAACATGTTGATTAGAAAGTAGGTTAAAATAAAACTCTTCTCAATCATGGTATTTATTCACCCTCCGACCCTTAACTAACAAAACTAATCTGCTTGTATTTACCTTGTCCCATCCTTCCACTAATTTATGAATTTAAAAATCATATTGTCTTGTAATTGTGCCATTTTAATTTACAAGAAAATCTAGTCTGTTTTTCTTTTAGATTTTAATTGGACACTTATTTTGTTGAGGTCATAAGGGCCATTACCATATTTTGTCACATTTAAGATGTGATAGCTGCTTTTTTTGTTTCTAAAATCTACCATTTAGGTGACATTGTGTCATAGAGATGTACAGCATGGAAACAGACCCCTCAGTCCAACTCGGCCATGCAGACCAGATATCCCAACCCAATCTAGTCCTACCTGCCAGCACCCGGCCCACGTCCCTCTAAACCCTTGCTATTCATATACCCATCCAGATGCCTTTTAAATGTTCCAATCATACTAGCCTCCACCAGCTCATTCCATGCACACACCTCTCTGTGTGAAAAAGTTGTCCTTTGGGTCTCTTTTATATCTTTCCCCTCTCACCCTAAACCAAAACCCTCTAGTTCTGGACTCCCCCACCCCAGTGAAGAGACATTGTCTATTTATCCTATCCATGCCCTTATAAACCTCTAAAAGGTCACCGCTCCGCCTTCGACACTCCAGGGAAAACAGCCTCAGCCTATTCAGCCTCTCCCTATAGCTCAAATTCTCCAAACCTGGCAACATTCTTCTAAATCTTTTCTGAACCCTTTCAAGTTTCACAACATCTTTCTGATAGGAAGGAGACCAGAAATGCATGCAATATTCCAACAGTGGCCAAACCAATGTCCTGTACAGCCGCAACATAACCTTCCAACTCCTGTACTCAGTACTCTGACCAATAAAGGAAAGCATACCAAATGCTGCTTCACTATCCTATATACCTGCGACTCCACTTTCAAGGAGCTATGAACCTGCACTCCAAGGCCTCTTTGTTCAGCAACACTCCCTAGGACCTTACGATTAAGTGTATAAGTCCTGCTAAGATTTGCTTTCCCAAAATGCAGCACCTCTCATTTATCTGAATTAAACTCCATCTGCCACTTCTCAGCCCATTGACCGATCTGATCAAGATCCTGTTGTAATCTGAGGTAACCTCCTTTGCTGTCCACTACATCTCCAATTTTGGTGTCATCTGCAAACTTACTAACTACACCTGTTATACCCCTATCCAAATCATTTATATAAATGACGAAAAGTCGTGGACCCAGCCCTGATCCTTGTGTTACTCCACTGATCACAGGACTTCAGTCTGAAAAACAACCCTCCCACTACCACCCTCTGTCTTTTACCTTCAAGCCAGTTCTGTATTCAAATGGCTAGTTCTTCCTGTATTCCATGGGATCTAACCTTGCTAACCAGTCTCCCATGGGGAACCTTGTTGATCGCCTTACTGAAGTCCATGTAGATCACACTCACCACTCTGCCCTCATCAATCCTCTTTGTTATTTCTTTAAAAAACTCAATCAAGCTTTTGAGACATGATTTCCCACCCACAAAGCCATGTTGACTATCCCTAATTAGACCTTGCCTTTCCAAATACATGTACATCCTGTCCCTCAGGAATCCCTCCAACAACTTGCCGCCCACCACCAACATCAGGCTCACTGGTCTATAGTTCCCTGGCGTGTCCTTACCACCTTTCTTAAGCAGTGGTACCACGTTAGCCAATCTCCAGTCTTCCGATGCCTCACCTGTGACTATCGATGATACAAATATCTCAGCAAGGGGCCCAGCAATCACTTCCCTCGCTTCCCACAGAGTTCTAGGGTATACCTGATCAGGTCCTGGGGATTTATCCACTTTTATGCATTTCAAGACATCCAGCATTCCTCCTCTGTATTATGGACATTTTGTTAAACTAAAATGCTATCTTCACTTTTACCTGACCATAAAGAATCTCTCAGTCCTATTTTGGAGGTAAGCAGGTGAGTTCTCCATTGTCTCTTGACCAATATTTATCCTCCACTATTCCATCACTAAGGAAAGAAAAGACTTGCATTTATTGCTTTTCACAATCACCAGATATCTTGCAGCACTTTTGAAAAGTACTTCATCGACTGTAGCGATCAGTTTAATGATAATCAGTTTAAATTATCCGATCATTATCCCAGTTTTGTTTGTGGGACCTTAAGTTGTGTGAAAATTGATTCGTATTTTTTACATTATATAGTGACTACACTTGAAAAAGTATTTCATTGGCTGAAAAGTGCATTTTGGTACCCTGAGGCCAGGAGAGGTACTATTCTAATTCAATGACTTTTCATTTTATCTTTGTTAGTGTCAATTTGTTAATGCTGTTGAGGAACCATCACCAAATCTGTATACAAAGGGCATCTTTTTTGTTAAGCTTGAGGTTCAAAAATTAAAATTATATATCTCTATATGCATCTTTTGAGAACTGAAAACAATATTGTGACTCTGCTTACCCATTAAGGTGCACTTGGTGAGATAAGTTCTGGATTAGTTCCTTTTTCTCTGCTTTGTTTAGTTTGCAACAAGTGCGGCTATAACCAAGAGGGAGAAATAAATTCCCAGTATATTTTCCATTTACTTATTTTGGAAAGTTTATATTCTAAACATAAAATGAAATA
>NW_028270181.1:26597634-26667634 GCF_037043375.1 Chiloscyllium plagiosum | reverse complement strand
TTTATATTTTCCTTTATAATGGGCACTATTGTAAAGCATATTGTAAGTGCAGTGAAGACATTTATGAGGGAAGAGTTCTTATGATCATCTTTATATTGGATTTTTGACTAGGACTAAGCTTTTTTGTTTTGGATCAGCTTCATTGAAATTGAAAGAAGTGTGGATACTGAAAATAAGGAAACAAAAAACAGGAATTGCTGGAAAGGCTCAACAGGTCTCGCAGCAACTGTGGAGAGAACCTGATACAATCATCTTCAGCTGATGAGCTCATGAGAGAGTGAGGCAGATTTAATTTGTTCTTTTTCCACTTGCTCTTCTTCCCCACACAGGAGTTAGCTGTGCATTTCTCACTTCCTTCAGAGGGTTCTCTTGAAATTAAGATTCTACATATGTGTAATAAATCTTTACATCTTAAAATTGGATAACTAATGAAGGTTAGCACACTGTGCAACTAGCTGTTCACCAAAGAATGGAGAAAACTAAGGTCTTTAGTTGGGTAGAAACACTAAAATATTACATGCAATCCATCATTTCCCTATAAATGCATGGTATAAGATGATCTGAAGTCATAATGATTACAATGAAGAAGCAACTATTGAAGTTTAATTTTAATCCAAATAAACAAACTGGAACTTGAAAGGTTTAGGCCCATCAACAGCTATGTATGAGGACCTTGAAAACATGTGTCATCATCACATTGTTTTAACAGCAGCAAATGTAATATCTTTTAGCAGAGGAAAATGTACTAAGGCATTTCAAAGGAGCACATTTGGCAAAATCGACAAACAAGTTTAACTAGCAGAATCATACATCCATGAAAATATCTTATGATGCAGCCATAGATGAGATATACCCTTTGTATACAAACTGCTCCCAAGTAAACACTTGCCAAAAGCAACATCTTCAAGTTTATGTTCATTTTTGCACGGTGTCCTTCATGAATCTGCAGGAAATATTAAAACAGCTTGTTTTCTATTTAAAGTTGTGCAGACTTGCAAAAGGTGACAGTATGCTCAGAACTTTATGCAACCTCAGATCTATGTAAAACCACATCAATAATTGCCTCCCAAGTTGTTCTGAGATTGCATGTCATTTTAAGAAAAATGTGATGAGAGGTTGTTCCCCTTCTGGGAAGCTCTAGGACCAGAGGGCATAATCTCTAATATATCACTCGTTTAATGAAGTGAAGAATTTCTTCTCTGAGGGTACTGAATCTGTGGAATTCTTTACTGCAGGGAGTTGTCCAGGTTTGATCATTAAATATATTCAAGGCTGAGATAGATATATGTTTAGTCAGTAAGCAAATCAAGGATTATGGAAAAACGCTGGGAAGTGGAGTTAAAGATTATCAGATCAGTGTAATCTCAGTGAATGGCAGAGCAGATTCAGTGGGCAGAATGGCCTACTTCTCCCCTTATGTCTTACAGTCAATCGACTCACCATTTTGCAATAATGGTATGGGCAGATACGCTGCAGAGTTTTGGGATATATGTTTCTGGAGAGCAAATGTGGGCAAGAAGTAGGATTTTTAAAATATTTCAGAGATGTTTAGATGTTAACCTGTTGATTGATTTTGCATCATATATGTTGCAGTCCATGCTGAGTACCATTTGGTCATTGCTGATGTAGAAAATAAGTATTGGAACTGACATTTTTACTTGAAAATAAAGATGTACTTATTGTCTTCAGGCCCCTTTTACATTACAATATTATATGGCAAGGGTCCTGAAAGTTTGCATCCCTATATCACATTCACATCGTGGTTTTTTTTAGCATAATATGCATTTACTATAATTTCTTAGGCCTGATTTGGCTCTTCACACCGGACATAATTGAGTTCTTACCATTTTAAAGCAAACGTTTTGCATAAATTTAATTGATAAACTGGCTTGTTTTCCATTTCTTAGTACTCAGGAGTTGGTGGTCTTTACTGTTTGTTGGTTCATGTGTAATTACATTTCCAAGTGATTACAGAATAGGTTTTTGTCGAGGTTGTTTTAATTTCTTACAATTATTTAAGGATAGGATAAATAGACAAGGTCTTTTCTCTAGGTTGCGGGTGTCCAGAACTAGAAGGCATAGATTTAGGGGAGAAGAGGGAACATTTAAAAGGGATCTAAGGGGCAACTTTTTCACACAGAGGGTGGTGCATGTATGGAATGAGCTGTCAGAGGAAGTGGTGGAGGTTCGTACAATTACGCATTTAAAAAGCATCCGGATGGGTATATGAATTGGAAAGGTTTAGAGGGATGTGGGCCAAGTGCTGGCAACTGGTATTAGATTAGGTTGGGATGTCTGGTCAAGTTGGACCGAAGGGCATGGTTCTGTGCTGTACATCTTAGTTGACTCTAAGTTGCAAAATTTGTTCTGATCCTACTTGTATATTTGTCTCTAAAGTCTCAAACTATTAACTGGCCTTTGGTTGCCTAAATGTTAAATTTAAGTAATTTTACCACTGTTACCTACATCAGTTGTATTCTTTGTTTGCTTCTGTATCCTTAACATCAACAATTAGCATGAAGTTCTAAAAAGGTTTCACTGATGCTTATGAGGTCCCCAACATCACAAATGTTCATCTTCAACCAATTGGATTCACTCCATGTGATATCAAAATAAAGCTGAAGGTCCAGGATACTGTAAAAGCTACAGAAACTTGCATCCTTCTAGCAACAGTACTGGAAACTTCTGCTCCAAAACTAGCTGTGTTTCTAGCCAGATTGTTTGTGTAGTTATAACACTGGAATCTATCTGATCGTGTGGAATTGTCCAGGCATTGCCTGTCTGCAAAAGCACAAGGTATCCAATCTGGCCAGTTAGTACCAAAGCGATCGAAGGGTTGTCAACAACAGTATCAAGTGTACTTATAAAGGAACAACCTGTTCACTGACAGTTTGGTTTCCACCAGGGCCACATGACTGCTGACTTTATTTTAGAATTGGTCCCAATATGATTAAAAGAGCTGAGTTCCAGTTGTGATGTGAGAGTGACTACTCTTAACATCAAGATAGCATTTGACTGAGTATGATGCTAAAGAGCCCGAGCAAAACTGGAGCCAATAGAAATTGGTGGGGTGGGATCTTCACTGGTTGGAGTTATACCTAGCATAAACAGCAATGGTTGTGGTTGTTGGAGGCCCAACCATCTTCAGCTGCTTCATAAACAACTTACCATCTATTATAATATCAGAAGTGGAATTTTAGCCATGATGATTTCACAATGTTCAGCACCATTTTAAACAATATCTCATCAACTGAAACAGTTCATATGGATATGCATGAGGGGTAAGACAGCACCTAACTTGGACTGATAATTGGAAGTCAACAGCCAGAAAGAGTCAGTGGCAGTCTCCGGTAAGACAACCTGATCATTGCTTCTTGACATTCAATAGCATTACAATATCTGAATATCCAACTTTCAACATCTTGGGTTCACTATTGATCGGAAACTGAACTGGACTTGGCATATAAATACTAATAGCTACAACAGCAGATCAGAGGGTAGGAATTCTATGGCAAGTGCCTAATGTCTCCCCAGGGCTTGTCCACTATCCATAAGGCACAAGTCAGGTGTATAATGTAATGCTGTCTCTTTGCTTGGATGAATCACCTTCAGAAATAATCAAGAAGCTTAACAACATCTAAAACTGAGCAGCCCAGTTAATTGGCACACCATTCACCAAATTGAACCTTCACAACTGCCTAATAGTAGTCTATGCAATCTGCAAAACGCACTGCAAGAATTCACCAAGGCTCCTTTTGACAGCACTGTTGAAACCTTTTGATTTCTACCACCTCCAAACGGCTTTATGGATGTATGGGTACGCAACCTGTAAATTCCTCTCCTGGTCTCGCATTCTGACTCAAACATATTGGTTTTCCTTCACTTGCTGAACTCCAGTCCCAACAGCATTGCAGATGTACAAACACCTCAAGGTCTTCAGCAGTTCAAGAAGGCCCGACAACAATCCCTTCTGCAGATTATTTGGGATGACCAATAATGCCCATATCCAATGAATTTTGTTTTGAAATGTCATGAAATAGGAAAATAAATTGAAATCCATGTCCTCCTTTCTCAGATTAAGATTAAAAATCACTATGCTATACAGTTAGAAAATATATTTGGAAACAGAACAAAGCATATGAGTACTACATGCAGTCTAGCTCAAACACAAGTGCAGTATATTAGATAATTATAATTGAATCCTTTGTTACAGATAGTGGAAGCTACTTTGTGAAGATGGTTAAACCTGTGCATTCTGTGCCTATCAACAGCCGTCTGTATTATTTATGGTTAGTTATTTTCATCACAATCTTTAGTTGAGGCATTTTGAATTTAAAAATAAATTGGTGTGGTGTGAGTAGTTAGATAAAAGCTACACAATTGTGACTACCTTGTTGATTGGTTGCAAAGGCAATCAGTAGGACAAACCAAAATTGGAGTTCAGGAGCTCATTACTGCAGATGCTAGAATCTGTACTGAAAACAACAAATGCACAGCAAGTCAGACAACGTATGCCAAAGAGTCATCGAGACTCAAAACATTAGCTTGCTGTCTTTCCATGGATGCTGTCTTACTCACTGTGATCTCTGGCATTGTTGTTTTCAAAGTTGAAGCTTTGCCAGTCCCAGTTCTTTAAATGGATTTTGTGAAAATTATTAAATGTGTAACAAAGTATTACATCTTTAATATTGAAATTCAAATATTAAAGCCTGCAAATATTGGATAAATTGATTGCATGTGTGAATATCAAGCACTAAAAATGTGAGAATTTTTCCTTTTGTATATTGAATTTTTAAAAAAAGCTTCAACTATGTAGGATAGCTGTTCTGATTTGTGTTATTCATTCAGCAACCAAAAGAATTATGATCTGTAAAAAAGGGAAGTAACTAAATTAAGATTTGGTTGGCCCTCTATGTAACATTAAAAAGTGGCTATATCAAAATAATTCATTAAAATAAGAAAAGCCATTATAATTTGAAAAAAAATGAAAGCTGTGGGGATTAGTCACATTTTTCTCTCTCGTAGTCTGGTTCTTAGCAGAATGCTTGGAACTTTTCATTCAAACCATACTTTTGGAAGCCATGATAGTGTACTCAACAATGGTTTGACTTTACTATTTCTGTGCAACACAGCAAATATTTGCTGCACAGGAGGAGGGTATTATGGCTGTGCTGGCAGTATAGGAGCTATCTAACCTAATTCCACATTCCAGTTCTTGCTCCATATTCTTGAAAATTATGGACCTCCAAGTTGATAAGCACATACATTTCAAATGGTATGAGGATTGCAATTCGTGAGTTCCAGATCCCTATCTCTAGATTAAAACACAATTTCAACTGTGCTCCAATCTTTGAGATGAATCTATAACAATGACCCTGGTTATTCATCACTCTTAGAATCCCATTAACTATAAGGTCCCCTCTAAATCACACACCATGCTGACTTGGAACTACATCACAGTTCCTGCACTGGATCATTATTCTTGGAACTCCCTTCCAAACAGTACCTACACCACATGACTGCCACAGGTTAAGAATGTGTCTCTGCACCACCACCTTGATTTAATGCTGATGTGGCCAGTGTTGTTCACAAGCCAAAACAGAATTTTTTTAAACAAGCTCTGCTGAAGGGAAAATGATGTCATACCTGTACAGTATATCCAGGTCCCTCATAATGTTATTCCGTGTTAAAATCTTCCCTTTATCTCTTCTAATTACGAAGGTAACGATCCAAGTCCTGTCTAGTCTTTCTTCATAGCTAATGCACCCCTTTCCTGGCAATAACCTTGTAATTCTTCTGTACCCTTACCAATGAGATAGCTTTACCAAATAGGGTTAAGGAGAATCCAAAGAGATTCTATAAATACATTAAAAGCAGAATAGTAACTAGGGAGAGAATAGGGCCTCTTAAAGATTACCAAGACCAACCGTGTTGAACTGTAGGAGCTGGCTGAGATACTAAATGAGTATTTTGCCTCTGTATTTACTGTGGAGATGGATATGTAAGTTAGAGAACTTGGAGAAATAAATAGTGATATCTTTGAAAAATGTTCATATTACAGAGGAGGTGGTGCTGGACATGAAACGCATGAACATGGATAAATCCCCAGGATCTGAGCAGGTGTATCAACCTTGGCTAAATAGGTTGGGGCTATTTTCATTGGAGCATCGGAGGCTGAGGGGTGACCTTATGGAGGTTTATAAAATCAGAAGGGGCATGGATAGGGCAAATAGTCAAGGTACTTTTCTCAGGGTAGGGCAGTCCAAAATTAGAGGGCATAGATTTAAGGTGAGAGGGGAAAGATATAAAAGGAACCTGAAGGGCAACTTTTTCATGCAGAGGGTGGTGCCTGTATGGAATGAGTTGCCTGATGAAGTGGTGGAGGAGCGTACAATTACAACATTTTAAAAGGCACCTGGATCTGTACATGTATAGAAGCGTTTAGAGTATTATGGTACTTAGGACTATATTAATTTGGGATATCTACTCGGCATGGAGGAATTTGACTGAAGGCTCTGTTTCTGTGTTGTATAATTTTCTTGACTATGACTCTATAATCTGATCATGTCCTGCCTGTATTGTGATGACACAATTGTATACAGTATTCTGTGGCCCATCTGTGTTTTGCACACATCTAGCATATCCTCTTTGCTCTTCAGTGCTTCAGTGAGTACAAACATGCATGTGAATGTATGAATTAGGAGCAAAACAGGCCACTAGGCCATTAACCCTATACGGCCATTTAATAAAATAATGGCTTATCTAATCACTCCACAATTCAACCTGTCGCCAATAATCTTTCATCCACTTGCTTATCACAAATCTTTCTATACTTGTCATAACAAAGTATTCAAATATTCCACTGCCTTTTGAGGAAAAGCATTCTGAAGGTTTATGGCCCTCTGAGGGAAAAAGTCTTTCTTTGCCTTAAATGGGGAATCCTTTAATTTGAAACGGTGGCTCCTACTTCTAGATTCTCTTACAGGATCTTGTGTGTTTCAATGAAATCTTCTCTTAATATGCTAAAGTCCAGTAAGTACAAGCCTAGGCAGCCCAATATTTCCTCATTAGGTAACTGCCCGTCCCCATTCCAAATATTAATCAAGTAAACCTTATTTGAATTGCTTCCAATGAATTTATGACCTTAGTAAGGAATTCGCCAGATATGGTTACCAAAGTCCTATATAACTGAAGTAAATCCTCTCTACTTTTGTATTCAATTCCTCTAGGAATAAACAAAAGCTTGCTTATTCCTTGCTGTATTTGCATACTAGCCTTCTGTGAAATATGCAGTAGGACACCAGATCACTTTTTACAATGTCGCTACTTAGATAACGCTCTTTGTTTTTGTTTTTCCTGCCAAAATTAACAATTTCACATGTTTCAACATTTATATTACATTTGTCAGATCTTTGGCTCATTAGACCTAACTGTATCACTCTGTTGCATCCTTATATAATCACAATTTACTTTTCTGCCTGTCCTTATGGCATTTGCCCATGGTATTCACTGTCTTGTTATTGTTCCCCACCCCACTCCCTCAGTTGAAAAGCTTGCTAATGTGAAATAAATGCGACTACAATCCATGAAGTCATATATTATTGTATCCTTCAAGATGAAAGGAAGGAAAGAAAATAAAAGCATTATTAATTCCAGTATTTTTCACAAATATCTAATCATCTATCAGAAGCATGTCATTGGTACACTGTTTGACTGTTTAATAGTATTAATTCTGCATTATAGCAGTGACTACACTTCAGGAATATTTCATTGGCTGTAACACACTTTAAGACGTTGTAAGGGCACAAAAGATACCAGGTAAATGTAAGTTTTCCTTTCAAATGAGAAAGCGTTTATCTTGGCATTTAATATAGATCATCTCTGGGATGATGCTGACTTGAAATAAACATCTGTACATCTAAATTTTCCTACTCCTGATGATTTCTTCAACACTGATGGCAAATAAACTAATTAAGTTAACAGAGATGGAAATGTGTTGCTGGAAAAGCGCAGCAGGTCAGGCAGCATCTAGGGAACAGGAGAATCGACGTTTTGGGCATTCCTGAAGAAGGGCTAATGCCCGAAACGTCGATTCTCCTGTTCCCTAGATGCTGCCTGACCTGCGCTTTTCCAGCAACACATTTCCATCTCTGATCTCCAGCATCTGCAGACCTCACTTTCTCCTAATTAAGTTAACACAACTGTGAAAAAGTAAGCAGTTTTTGAGTATTCAATTACACTAAAATTAGGGTCTGAGGAATTGACTTAACATGAATAAGAAACTGATTTGATTGGCTGAATTCATTTCGATATTTTAGCACAGCATGCCAAATTCATGAAATTTCCAGTTAATTTCATTATCGGTGCAAAGTACAATAGAATTATTTATTACGTTTCCTGATAAAATGAGGTTTTTTTTCAGAGTTTGACTGCATTGTGCTTACTGTTTTTAGTGCTGGTTTCTTGTTGAAACTGCAGTATAGCACGCAGTGATAAAATCCAAAGCTATTGTTTTCACATTCAGAATTACTTTACAAACTCTGTTTCAGGAAAGATGGTGGGGGTAGGGAAATTTGTTGAAAGGAGGTGGTTGAAGAGAGTCTGAAAGCTCCGGTTACACTCTGCATTCCATAGTCTACTTCACTGTGTCTGGAGACTTGCTGGCTGCGCTTTAAAC
Source organism: Chiloscyllium plagiosum (assembly GCF_037043375.1). NCBI lineage: Eukaryota > Metazoa > Chordata > Chondrichthyes > Orectolobiformes > Hemiscylliidae > Chiloscyllium > Chiloscyllium plagiosum. The sequence goes on along the minus strand of NW_028270181.1, from coordinate 26,658,957 downwards.
ATGCGGTTAATTTGACACTGCCCTGATCTAACCCCAGTCTGAAGGGTGGGCAGGCTGAGGAAGTAATTGAAGTACTTTATACATTAAAAATGACCGCTAACTCAAGATTTTTAGAATTTCTCATTACATGTTAGTATTGGTTTTATGTCATTGTTAAACATTTTGAATAGGTATATTAAAGTTTGGCTTTTTTTTAATGTAAGAGAATCTATTCTGGATATTGTTTGGTTTATTTTGAAAAACTGTGCTATTAGCTGTTGCTTGTGATGTCCTTGCTCTGTCATCGTACAGATACAGCCTGTTGAAATCGTAAGGTACTTATAAAAGTAATATTAAATTATTTCAGTTCAGAACTTACATTTTTGCATTAAATCCTACTTCCTTTGCCTTTTAAGTTGTATGAAATCTGACAATTGTTTAAATCAAAATGTTTACTTATCAAATGTGTGACTGTGGTGGACCATAATATATATTTGTTACGTATGTATAAATAAAAGTGCAGGTGCTACCTTGTGCCTGAGTCAGATAGAAGTTGACTTAACATGAATAAGAAACTGATTTGATTAGCTGAATTTATTTACGTTCACCATTGAAACATAGCGAGCCCTTTCCACCGAATCTAATCTTTTTTTAAAAATGCTTTATGGTGTATGAGTTAAGATCCTAAATAAACAACAATTCAGTTTATTTATCATTCCTCTGCTCACTAATTTCCCAACACCCAATCCAGATTTGTATTGAGCTTTAAAACTTTACCAGTAGACAGATGTGAGTGTAAGCATTTGTGTTTGAGTCGTAGAGATCTACAGCACGGAAATAGATCCTTCGGTCCAACTTGTCCATGCTGACCAGATATGCTAACCTAATCTAGTCCCATTTATCAGCATTTGGCCTATATCCCTCTAAACCCTTCCTATTCATATACCCATCCAGATGTCTTTTAAATGTTGCAATTGTACTAGCCACCTCTACTTCCTCTGGCAGATCAATCCATACACATACTGCCCTCTGTGTGCAAACATTGCTCATTAGGTCCCTTTTAAACTTTTCCCGCCTCACCCTAAACCTTTGTCATCTAATTCTGGACTCACCCATCCCAGGGAAAAGACCTTGTCTATTTGTCCTATCCATGCCCTTCATCATTTTATAAACCTTTATAACCCCTCAGCCTCCGACATTTCAGGGAAAACAGCCTGAGCCAATTCAGCCTCTCCCTGTAGCTCAAATCCTCCAACCCTGGCAATATCTTTGTATCTTAGAATACTGTTATTGCTTTTAAATTTTAATGTGGTTTTTATGCCATTGTTAAGTAAAGATTAGTTTAAAACTCATTTCCCTAGCCACCGGCTCCAATCCTCCCTCGAGACTGAAGCTCAACTGGCCTGTTCACAATTTTGATCTTGGTGTAATATACAGTATTAATTTCTGACCACTATCATGGAAACTGTTTCCATTGCCATAACATTGTGCACCTCTGACCCTGCCTCAGTTCTTCTACAGTAGGTACCTCACCAGTACCCTTATGACTTCTAGCTTTGACTATTCAAAAGCGCTCTTGACTAGCGTCCCATGTTCTACCCTTCATAAACTCAACAGCTCCGGCAGCATCTGTGGGGAGAGAAGCAGAGTAAATGTTTCAAGTCCAGTAATTATTGGAATTGCTCGGACTTTGAAGAAGTTGTATCAGACTCAAAGCATGAACTCTATTTTACAGATGCTGCTGAGTATCTTGAACTCTTTTTCCATTATTATTTCATTCACGCTGGTTTCTGTTTAATCTGAGTCATTCTCCACCACATACTGTTTCACAAAGGGTGCACATCAAAAATGTCGACTCTTCTATACGCCGCAGACATTGTCTGGTCTGCTGAGCGTTTTTAGCATCCATATACCATCTTCCCTCAATTCTAAGCTCAATCTGCCTCTTTACTCCTACAGTAAAATTGTTGCTCCATAATAATACTGCTGTTGTATGCCTTGGGATATTTTGCTACACTAAATTTGCTTTATACAGATTAGTTTCGTTTCGAGAGTGAACAGAGCTTCCCTTCTGAAGGATTGTACCACTGACGGTGAAGTAGTCATAGAACACAGAAACAGACCCTTTGGTCCAACTCATCCCCGCTGACCAATTTGACCTAGTTTCATTTGCCAGCATTTGGCCCAAATCCCTCTAAAGCCTTCCTATTCCTATACCCTTCCAATACGAAAGTGCAGTTATTTAATGAATTTTGTCTCCTATTACCACTTTTGTCCTAAAAATCAGTGATTCATACCAGTTTATGGTCCTGGAGGGAATGGTGGATATCTGATGCCACAGCAAATGATGCTTGTTCATATTCATGTCCAACCTTATGCTAAAAAATGAACAGTATTTAGTGGCAAGTAACTCACTTCCTGGCTCTTCAGAGTTTGTCCACACACTACAAGGCCTAAATCAGGAGTGTCAGGAATACTGTAAACTTTTTAAATAAATGTAATTCGAGTAGTATTTGAGAAGATCATCAAACGCCAGGACAAAGCAATCCACTATATTGACACCCCATCCAGCACCTTAAAAATTCATTGCCTTCACTGCCAGTGAAGAATGGCAGCATTGTGAACTATTTACAAGGTAGTAAGAACAAAGGCTTGTGGACATTAGAAATATGAAACAAAAACAGAAAGTGCTGCAGAAAGTCAGCAGGTCTGACAGCTTCTGTAGAGACAAACATTGAACGTTTCTGATGAAGGGTCACTTGATCCAAACTGTTCTCACTCTTTTTCTCTCTACAGATGCTGCCAGACCTGCTGAGTTTCTCCAGCACTTTGTTTTCATTTACAAGCTTGCAGCTTGCCAATGCTCCTTCAACAACACCTTTCAAATCTACAGTCTCACCATAGGATCCCCATAATGCAGAAAGAAGCCATTCGGACCATTGAGTCCACACTGATCCTCTGAATAGCATCACACCTACACCCAAACCCCCACAACCCTACATTTGCCTTGGCTAATCCACCTAACCTACATATCCCTGGACACTACTGAAAATTAACATCGTTGAACTATGAGCGGAAATTGGAGCACCCAGAGGAAACCCACATAAACATGGAGAGAACATGCAAACTCCACAAGTATAATCCTGCAAGGCTGGAATTGAACCTACATCCCTTGTGAAGCAGCAGAGCTAGCCACTGAGTAACTGTACTGCACCACCTACAAGGACAAAGGCAGGAAGACATTTGGGAGCACCATAACCTGCAAGTTCCACTCCAGTTTACATACCACTATGATTTGGAGCTAAATTGCAATTCTTCCACTGTCACTGGGTCAAAATTTTGAAACTGTCATGGGAGCATCACTGGAAAAGCCAATGTTTATTGTCCATCCACAATTCTCCTGTGAAACTGTCACTAACAGGACTACAGATGCACCAAACTACAGGATGTTCTGCTATGATGTGTGTTTCGTTAACATGAATTCAGTATAACATGATTGGGGACACTGTTTCTAAAGGGTGAAGTTTTAAAGTGTGTATTGGTTATAACGTGATTCCAGCCCCATTAATGTGTGTGGTGCTGCTATTATACAATTTTCTTAAAGCACAGGTTTGCAGAAGAATAGAGGTACCATATAATTGCAGAATTGACTATACACGATCTGCATTGGTTCAAGACAGCACATTACAGCCACTTCAGGAGAATTGTGGACGGACAATAAATATTGGCTTTGCCAGTGATGCTCCCATGTCAAAAATTAAAATTAACAAAGCATTTAGCTCTCACGTGACAGCCACCACCTGGCAAGGAAAGTTGCACATAATCAGCTTATGACTATTCCCGGAACAGTTTTTGTACCAGCTCTTTAAATGGCAGTAGGTGTCAGGTCACTTAGGTAAACAGCAAGCATTGGCATATATTGCACTGGAAAGAAATGGCTAGCACAGGAAAATGGAATTAAAGTAGATGATCAGCACACATTCGAGGAACCAAATGGCATATTCTTGCGCCAACGCTTTTATGTTGTACCAGAGTTGACCACAACATAAACTATTGTCTTATAAGACAAGGTTGGCACATTTTAAAAGACCTCTTGGCTTTCTACTGCCTGATTTTGAAACCTGGGTTAAATGGTTGTGGCCGACATAACACTTTAGTATTTAACTTCTCATCATCAGTCTGACTGAGCAGAGGTGAAGTCTAGACTTAAGGAAGCATGAACATACTTCGAAACAACTCATTAATCCAACCTTTCAAACATCATCCGCCCAGTGTAAGGCAGTGTTTGCAGATCATCGATTGAATTTATTAGCGATCTCAGAACCTATCAAACTAGCGTGTAGCATGTAATGACTGATACAGAGGAGCTGTTTAAGAAGGAAGGGAAGAATAAACCACTGGCTGGCATCAACGTAGCAGAGTCTCAATGGATGATCTAATTCCCTGTTATTGCTATTGGTTTAATGGACACACTTTGAAGTCTGACAACCAAGGTGCAAATTTATAAAATTCACTGTTCCAGAAATCAAGATTAAACAAGTTCGCCCAGTCTCGGTGCCTAACAAACCTTTCCTTTAAGTCTCTTTTTCCAAATGTATACGTTTGGCTATGTTCTGTATCCAGGTAGCGTGCCTATCTTTTTTTTTATCCTTTTCAATTTTATCATGCACTTCAGTTCTGTTGTCAGAAACTTCCGCATCTTCAGATGACACTGTTTCAGTAAATAACCATCATGTTAGGTCATATTTATTTAAGCTATCAGGTCAGATTTCAGTCTGGGATCTAACTTGTCCAGTAGTACCATCAGCTGGGATCATAACAAACCAATAAGATAATTTATTTTTCACAGAATTTAGCCTTCAGTGAAATTCAAATCTAATCTCTCCCAGTGACATAACTACAAATTTTGGAAAACTTAGCACTTTTAAAGACAGATTTGTATGTTTAAGTCAGTATTAACATGTTGGACTCTTACCTTTAAAGATCCTCTCTTTTCACTCTGAATTTTTATATATTTTTATTTCTTTCTTAATGACCAGGAAGGCAATGGCTCAATGCTTGATTCTTTCCCAGGTATCCATACCCAGGTTTGGCCACTTGGATTCTGACGATCCTCCACATGTGGCATCTATGTGACTTGTTTGTCAAACTCTTAGCTCTGCTGAGCAAAGATGGATTCAAATTGCTTTCAGTAGGACATTTCACTCCTGTGCTGAAGATATTGTGCTAGCCCCGTATCTATTGAAGTCATTAGTACCTAAGTAGTTCTTGATCTCTGTCTTAAACTTAATGTCAGAGCCCTTTGAAACAGAGAATTCCAAAAGATTTACCATCCTTTGAATGAAGCAATTTCTCCTCATCTCCATCCTAAATGGCTTGCCCCTTATCCTGAGATTGCCCTCTGGCACCGCCCCCTCCCCAGAGGAAACATCCTCTTCACTTGTACCTTGTCTAATCGTTAAGAATTTTGTAAATTTCACTGAGATCATGTTCGTCCAGATTCTAAATAATGTGTAGGTCCAGCTTTCTCAATATCTCTTGATATCCATTTGTCTCAGAAATTATTCTAATGAATCTCTGCTGGACTCTCCATGCAAAACAATTTCTCCTTTGAACAAGGGATCAAAACTGCAGTAATGTTCCAGATGTGGTCTCACCAAGGTTCTGGAGAATTGAAGCAAGACATCTTTATCTCTACACTTCAGTCGTCTTGCTATAAAAGCCAGCCTAACGTTAATCTTCCTAACTGCTTGTAGCATATGCATGTTTTCAATGATTTATAAACAAGAATACCTAGGTCCCTTTGGAAATAAATATTCCTCAATCGCTCAGCATTTAAGAAAAACTCTGCACACCCATTCCTCGTACATGTCCACTTCGTACATGTCCACATTATATTCCATCTGTCATGTTTTTGTCCATTCACTCAACAATTCAAATTCCCAAAAAGGCTCTTTGCATCTTCCTTGCATTCTCACCTAGGTTTTGTGTCACATGCAACCTTTTAGAATATTACAATTGGCTGCACATCTAAGTCATACTGATTGTGAGCAGCTTGTGGTGTTTTGCTGGTCTCAGCTTGCTAATTGAGAATGATGTATTTATTCTAATACTTTTGTTTCTGTTAACCAGTCCTCATTCCATACTATACTTCCCCATCCATGCACCCAACCCTATGTTCTCCAGTTTTGTTTATTATACATTTGTATGGGACCTTATTGAAAACCTATTTGATTAAGGGGATCTGGGCTTCACTAGTTGAGCCTCTTCCCAGCATATAACTGTCCAGGTTTCACCATTCTAAAGGAGTGCCCTGAGTCCACAGTCTGTGATTCAGTTTGGACAAAGCAGCTGCAGATTTTGTGATGTGTGTGTTGATTTCAATATTAAGTAACAGTTTTTGTACTGAGGCTCCACAATTACAAATCTATTGATGACAGTATGATGCTGAAAGTCAATGTTGAGAGATGATAATATCGCAGCATCCTGAACCATGATGTTTGAGTCTTCCTGATGCTGCTGGTCAAACTAAACTGCAAACATGAGAGTCTGTCCATTACTGCTGCAGGTGTCCCTCTGTGTAGAATTCTTGTTGTATAGTATCCTCAGCATAGAGAAATTCACTGATTAGAGACATCTCTGTCTTAGATCTCAGGCAAATATTGACTGAATAGCTTTCCATCACTTCTGGTTTGTAAGTGGGTAAACTGTGTAGATGACCAGAAGACTCATAACAGAAAAAGAAGATTATGCCAAAGAGCATCAGTGCTAGAACACAGCTTGTTTCACCTCACTACAGTTCTCGAAGACTTGGATGTTGCTCTGTCGTAGCCGACTTTCTAGTGTTTACGCATATCATGAATTCTCCAGGGTACAAACTTCGGTAATAGCTTGGTGACCTGGGATTCCAAATAAGACCATAAGACATTGGAACAGAAGTAAGCTAGTTGGCCCAATGAGTCTGCTCTGCTGTTAAATGAGATTAGTCATGGAGATATACAGTATGAAAACAGACTCTTTGGTCTAACTCATTGATGCTGATCAGATATCCTAAATAAATCTAGTCCCATTTGCCAGCACTTGGCCCAAAGCCAAAGTACAGAGGGATCTGGGAGTGCTAGTTGAGTATTCTCTAAAGGTAAACATGCAGGTTGAGTCCGTGATTAAGAAAGCGAATGCAATGTTGTCAATTATCTCAAGGGGGTTGGAATATAAAAGCACTGTTGGAATATAAAAGACTTTATAAAGCTCTGGTTAGGCCCCATTTGGAGTACTGTGTCCAGTTTTGGTCCCCACACCTCAGGAAGGACATACTGGCACTGGAGCGTGTTCAGCGGAGATTCACACGGATGATCCCTGGAATGGTAGGTCTAACATACGAGGAACGGCTGAGGATCCTGGGATTGTATTCATTGGAGTTTAGAAGATTTAAGGGGAGATCTGATAGAAACTTACAAGATAATACATGGCTTGGAAAGGGTGGACGCTAGGAAATTGTTTCCGTTAGCCGAGGAGACTAGGACCCGTGGACACAGCCTTAGAATTAGAGGGGGTAAATTCATAACAGAAATGCGGAGAGTGGTGGGCCTGTGGAATTCATTGCCACAGAGTGCAGTGGAGGCTGGGACGCTAAATGTCTTCAAGGCAGAAATTGATATTCTTGATGTCACAAGGAATTAAGGGCTACGGGGAGAATGCAGGTAAGTGGAGTTGAAATGCCCATCAGCCATGATTGAATGGCGGAGTGGACTCGATGGGCCGAATGGCCTTACTTCCACTCCTATGTCTTATGGTCTTATATTCCTCTAAACCCTTCCTATTCATATACCCATCTGGATGCCTTTTAAATGTTGTAATTGTACAAGCTTTAACCAGTTCCTCTGGCAGCTCATTCCACCTCTGCATGAAAAAGTTGCCCCTTAAGCTCTTTTAAATCTTTCCCCTCTCACATTAATGCTATGACTTCCCTACCCCAGGGAAAAGACCTTGTCTATTTACCCTATCCATGCCCCTCATGATTTCATAAACCTCTATAACCTCTCTAAATCTTTTCTGAACACCTTTCAAGTTTCACAACATCCTTCCTATAGCAGGAGGACCAAAATTGTGCACCGTATTCCTCAGGGGGCCTAACTAATGTCCTGTATAGCCGCAACATGACCTCCCAACTCCTATACTCAATTCACTGACCAATAAAGACAAGCATACCAAATGCCTTCCCTATCCTGTATACCTGTGACTCCACTTTCAAGTCTTCAACTCCAACTCCATTTTTCTGTCTTTTCCAATAATTCTCTGTCTATCTCAGACTTTAGTATGCTTAACAACCCAGCTTGAAACCTGCTGCAGTAAAGAATTCCACAGATTCATGACCTTCTGAGAGAGGAAATTCCGCCTTGTCTCTGTCTTGAAATTGTGACCCTAATGACAGATGTTTGTGACATTGGGACCAGTCCTGGGGGAGGTGGGGCTATTACAAATTGGAAATGGCAAAGTTAGGGAACCATGGATGATAGATGAAATTGTGAGACTAGTTAAGAGGAAAAAGAAAGCATACATAAGGTCGAGGTAACTGAAAACAGATGAAGCTTTGGAAGAAAAACTGGGAAGTAGGACTAATCTGAAATCAGGAATTAAGACAGCTAAAAGAGGACATGACATATCTTTAGCAAATAGGGCTAAGGAAAAGCCCAAAGTCTTTTATTTGTATATAAGGAGCAAGAGGGTAACTGGAGAAAGAGTTGGCCCACTCTAGGACGGAGGAGAGAAGTGGGTGAGATTCTTTAATGAGTATTTTGTATCCGTGTTCACCGAGGAGAGTGATATGACAGATGTTGAGATTAGGGATAGATGTTTGATTACTCCAGCATAAGGAAGGAGGAAGTGTTGGGTATTCTAAAATGCATTAAGGTGGACAAATCCCCAGGTCCAGATGGAATCTATCCCAGTTTACTGAGGGAAACGAAAGAGCAAATAGCTGGGGTCTTAACAGATGTCTTTGCAGGTCCTTGAACACAGGTAAGGTCCTGGAGGACAAGAGAATTGCTAATGTTGTCCCCTTGTTTAAGAAGGGTAACAGGAATAATCTAGTTAATTCTAGACTGGTGAGCCCGGTGTTAGTGGTAGGGAAGTTGCTGGAGAAGGTACTAAGGAGTAGGATCTATCAGTGATTAGCAACATGGTTTTGTGCAGGAAATGTCATGTCTCACAAACTTGATTGAGGTTTTTGAAGAAGTAACAAAGAGGATTGATGAGGGCAGAGCGATAGATGTGATCTATACGGACTTCAGTAAGGCGTTCAACAAGGTTCCCCATGGGAGACTGCTTAGCAAGGTTAGATCTCACGGAATACAGGGAGAACTAGCCATTTGGATACAGAACTGGCTCAAAGGTAGAAGACAGAGGGTGGTGGTGGAGGGTTGTTTTTCAGACTGGAAGCCTGTGACCAGTGGAGTGCCACAAGGATTGGTGCTAGGTCCTCTACTTTTTGTCATTTATATTAATGATTTGGATGCGAGCATAAGAGGTACGGTTAGTAAGTTTGCAGATGACACCAAAATTGGAGGTGTAGTGGACAGCGAAGAGGGTTACCTCAGATTACAACAGGATCTTGACCAGATGGTCCAATGGACTGAGAAGTGGAAGATGGAGTTTAATTTAAATAAATACGAGGTGCTGCATTTTGGGAAAGCAAATTTTAGCAGGACTTATATACTTAATGGTAAGGTCCTAGGGAGTGTTGCTGAACAAAGAGACCTTGGAGTCCAGGTTCATAGCTCCTTGAAAAGTGGAGTCTCAGGTAAATAGTATAGTGAAGAAGGTGTTTGGTATGCTTTCCTTTATTGGTCAGAGTATTGAGTACAGGGGTTGGGAGGTCATGTTGCAGCAGCATAGGACATTGGTTCGGCCACTGTTGGAATATTGGAAAGGTGTTGTGAAACTTGAAAGGGTTCAGAAAAGATTTACAAGAATGTTGCCAGGTTAGAGGATTTGAGCTATAGGGCGAGGCTGAACAGGCTGGGGCTGTTTTCCCTGGAGCGTCGGAGACTGAGGGGTGACCTTATAGAGGTTTACAAAATTATGATGGGCATGGATAGGGTAAGTAGGCAAAGTCTTTTCCCTGGGATCGGGGAGTCCAGAAGTAGAGGACATAGGTTTAGGGTGAGAGGGGAAAGATATAAAAGAGACCTATGGGGCAACTTTTTCATACACAGGAATGAGCTGCCAGAGGAAGTGGTGGAGGCTGGTACAATTGCAACATTTAAGAGTTATTTGGATGGGTATATGAATTGGAAGGGTTTGGATGGATATGGGCCGGGTGCTGGCAAGTGGGACTAGATTGGGTTGGGATATCTGGTCGGCATGGACGGGTTGGACCAAAGGGTCTGTTTCCATGCTGTACATCTCTATGACTCTAATAGGAAGGGTTTCGATATGTGTGGAATGTTCTTTATGCTGAGGGTGGTGGATGCCTGGGACGTGTTGCTAGCGGAGATGGTAGAGGCGGGCATCTGTTAAAATGTATCTGGGCAGGAAGCAGAGGGATACAGAACCTTTAGAAAATAGGCAACAGGTTTAAATAGAGGATCTGGATCGGCAAAAGCGTGGAGGGCCGAAGGGCCTGTTCCTCTGCTATAACTTTCTTTGTTCTTTGTGCTTCTTTAAGATTATTCTCTCTGGTCCTAGGCTCTCCCACAAAGGGAAAGTAACTTTTCTGCATCTATTCGGTCATGCCTCCTAAGAATCTTTTATGATTCAACAAGGTCACTTCTCGCTCTTCTAAAATTCCAGTGAGTACAGGCTCAATCTACTCGACCTGACCTCAAAAGACAGTCTTGTAACCATTATCAGTCTTGTGAACCTTCTTCAGATTGCCTCCAATGCCATTATATCGTTCTTTAGGGGGCCCAAAACTGTTCACAGTATTCCAGCTGTAGTCTGACTAGTACCTTGTGTAGTTTTACTAAAACATCCCTACTTTTGTAAACCATTTCCCTTGAAATAAAGGTCAGTATTCCATTTTGCCGCCTTTTGTGCTGAACGTGGATCATGTTTTTTTGATCCATCGCTGAGAAGTGTTCTGAGGCTTTCTGTGGTCTTGTTACTTTTAAAATAATATTTAGCTTCTCTACTCTTCCTGTCAAAGTACATAATCTCTCACTTTCCCACAGTATATTCCACATGCCAAACTTTTGCCCACTCGCCCTAGAAAAAAAGACCTCAGCTATTTACCCTATCCATGCATCTCATGATCTCTGGGTCTTAAAAATAAGTTTTACATAGTAATACAATGTATCGTAAAGTTTATTGTTTGTTCAAAACTCTGGAGAAGAAAGGGAGTTTTATTGAACTGTTCAGGATTGCTGTCACATGCCTATGGAGAAGGTGAGACTTGAATCTTGGCCACTTAGTCCAGAGATAGGGACAATATTACTGCGCCACATCTCTGGGATTTTGTAGCTTTTGTCTTTTTAGTAAATTCCCTGGGTCCATTGTCTTTTTTTAAAGCTCAGTGATTATCCAGAATGCTAAAATGGCGCCTGCACATGCACAAACACAGCTCATGGTGTCAGCTGGCTGCATCGAGGCAGGCTGCAGAAGGCATGTAAATGTGCATTGATGTTACCATGTTCTGGGCACAGTGTGCAAAGTATTGGCACATACGCTACTGATAAAAGGACAGTGGAGGCTGGTGCTGACTGCACACCGCTTCCTCCTCCTCCAACAGAAGCAGAGACAAAAACCAGAACCAGACGTACAGGGAGCATGCATTTGGGAGTGACAAAGCTGAATTTAACAAGAAAGTTGCACGGAAACTCAGGAAACTGAGGAAGGAACTTACTGGTTTGTTGCTTTTGGGAAGATTGACAGTCGAACATGTACAATATAATGTCTAAGCACAACAAACTGATAAAAATCAACCGAGTGACTACCCAGCAGTTTTCAAAGTTGGAGGGAAAACATTTAAGTTAAATAGCCCATTAATCTAAAATTATTGTTTTGTCTCAGTTTTTCACATGTAGATTTTGGGTTCAAATTAGAGGGGAAAAAAGTCAATCTCGCTATAACATTCCGAATGCACTTCTTTCTACTGAAGAACTGTCAGTTCTCTGTCAAATGGGTGATCAGTATGTAATCTAAACCCATGCATTCTGTGCAAATTGTCAGTTTTGAATCGAAGTTAAAAAGATACCTTTAAAGTTGTCTTTAGTTTTGTAATTAAACTTGCCATGGCCACATCCAGAATTATCATAAAACCTTGCTCTATACCTCCCTCCAAGAAAAGAATTGTTGCGGTCAGTTACGCTGGTTGACTCAGGATTTAGTATCAACAAGGAACGATCCTTGGTAGGAAATTACTACAATCGATGTATTATGTATATAATATATACTATACCATCAATCTCTGGAGTTGCATGGCCAAATGCATGCCTGGAATATATTATTTAGGAGTGTAGTGAATTTATAGGTAAAGTCATTGTGGGCTACTTGATGTCTCTGGAGTACTATACAATACATGTCTGTGGGAATGGGCTGAGAAGGGAATTTGACTTTTGGGTAGCTGTAAAAAGAGCATCATGTATTTAATTTATTTGAGTTAAATTTTATTGTGCCTCAAAGATTGGGCTATAAATAAACAATAGAAATCATGTGCTTTTGCACAACCCTCAAACTATCATTTCAATCAATTTGTCTACACAAGCAAGAACATTTAATGTGCGAAATTTCATAAATTCTGCATTTTAAACCTATAAAGATGCATTTGATTAAACTGACTGGACTATTAAGTTTGAAAATTTCAGATATGCTGGCAACTAACACATTACAGACACAATAAAACTGCTGATGCTGGAATCCAAGTTAGACACGCAGGAGGCTGGAAGAACACAGCAAGCCAGGCAGCATCAGGAGTTGGTGAATTCGATGTTTTGGGTGTCCTGAAGAAGGGTTACACTCAAAACATCGAATTCCCCACCTCCTAATCCTGCCTGGCTTGCTGTGTTCTTCCAGTCTCCTGCTTTGCCAGTAACACTCTGCCTAATGTTGAAATAATATTTCAAGTTAGGAAATCAACAAATAATCCAGTCTAGGGTCAATGACCCTTTATCAGAACCTATTCTGTCTGACCTGAATGTTTCTAACATTTCCTGATCTTATCTTAGATTCCAGCAAATGCAGTATTTTGCTGTTGTACTGCTTATAGTTACTGTTTAAACACCAAGATGAGTTTTTTTCAAATTCGTTTTGTGGATTATGAGTGGCTAACATTTATTATCCATCCTAATCTCACCATCCACACACACACACAAAAGATGGTGAAAAGTCGTGATCTTGAGGGACTGCATTTAGTCTTCTGAAGGTACTCTGAATGTTGTCACAGTTGGAGAATTTCATGATTTGACCCAGCGACAATGAATCAATGATGGATTTTGATTGGATTTACTGTTGTCACATACATCTAAAAACAGTGAAAAGTTTTGCGTCCAGTACAGGCAGATCATAACATACAAGGGTGAAATCATAGGGTGTTGAGATAAAGCAAGGCAGATAAAGTAACAGCTGCCAGGAGGAGCACAAAAGCAAGATCAACATTAGATTTGAAATTAGAGAGGTCCATTCAACAATCTAATAACAGCAGGAAAGAAGCTGTTCTTGAACTTGTTGGTACGTGTGTTTAAGCTTTTGTATCTTCCTGACAGAAGTGGTTGGAAGAGAGTATAACCGGGTTTAATTATGGCTGCCTTTTCATGGCAATAAGAAGTGTAAGTAGAGTACATGGATGGGAGGTAGGATTGTGTGATGGTCTGGGCTGTGTTCACAACTTTCCATAGTTTCTTCCAGTACTGGGCAGAGCAGATGCCATACCAAGCCGTGATGCACCCAAATACAATGCTTTCTGTGGTGCATCTTTAAAAGTTGGTGAGGGTCCTTATGAACATGCCAAATTTCCTAAGCCTCCTGAGGAAATAGAGGTGGTGTTGTGCCTTCTTGACTGTTGCATCTATATGGGAGGACCAAGGCAGGGTGTTAGTCATCGTCACTCCTAGGAACTTGATGCTCTTGACCCTCTCCACCTCAGCTCCATTGAAGTAGATAGGGGTGTGTGTCCTCCTCCTTCCTTTCTGAGGTTGACCATCAGTTCTGTTTAGTTTTGCTGACATTGAAGGAGAGATTGTTTGTTTAACTTTGCACCATGACACCAAGCATTCCATCTCCTTCGATATTCTGACTCGTCATGGTTTGATATCCGACCTACATCAGTGGTGTTGTCAGCTTGTGAAAAGCATTCGAAAGAAGTTTGAGTGTGTATAGGGAGTACAGTAGGGGGTTGAGTATGTAGCCTTGCAGCGCGCCAGTGGTGAGGATTATTTTGGAAAATATACTGTTGTCTATCTTCACTGATTGCAATCTATGGGTCAGGAAGCTGAGGGTCCGGTTACAGAGGACTGAGCCAAGACCTGGGTCTCGGAATTTGGAGATGAGTTTGGTTGGGATTACATTGTTGAAGGTTAAGCTGTAGTCGATAAGTAGGTATCTTTATTATCCAGATGTTCCAGGGATGAGTGTAGGCCTAGAGAAATGGCATCTCCTGTGGACTTGTTGCACCAGTAGGCATATAGCAAGGGTGGCAGGCTACAGTTAATGTGAGCCATGACTAACCTCTTGAAGCACTTCATAACTACGGAGGTTAGAGCCACCAAGCGGTAGTCATTAAGGCATGTTGCATATGTTTACATAGATACTGGGATGATGGTGGCCTTCTTGAAGCAGGTGGGGACTTCACATTGTAGCAAGGAGAGGTTAAAGATGTTAGCGAATACTGCCACCAGCTGGTCTGCACTGCATCGGAGTGTACTACTGGGGACTCTATCTGGGCCACTTGCTTTCCTCCGGTTCACTCTCAATAAGGTCGATCTGACGTCTGCAGCAATGACTGAAGAAACAAGTGTCTGGGGCTGTCGGTGATACTGCACCACTGGCATTCTGCTCAAATCCAGTGTAAAAAGCATTGAGCTTATCACGGTTTTTGTCCGATATTTTGTTCTGATTCATTTTTTATCCCGTTCTGTCATGGGGGTCTTGACACAGGTGGCGGCTGTCTGTGGTTAATTTGGGTCTCTAACGTGGTCCGGTACTGCCTCTTGGCACCTCTAATGGCCTTGCAGAGCTTGTGTCTGAATATTGTGGAAATGTCTGCATTATCCGACTTGAATGCTACGGATTTCCAAATCAAAGTTATTTGTGACTTGGAGGAGAACTTGCAATAGTGTTATTTCCAAGCGTGTGGTGCTTTTGACTTCCTAGCATGTGAGGAATTGTCAGTTTGGGAGCTCCTATCAAAGAAGACTCAACAATTTGCATTGCATTTTGTAAGTGGTACATAGTGATGGATATGGTGCTTAATTGGTTAAATGTTTTTGATCTGCTTGAATTGGAGTACTAATCTTACAGTCAAGTGGAGAATATTCCACCATACTCCTGACTTGTGCGTTTGTCGATGGTGGAAAGGCTTTGGGAATTTGCAACGTAATTCACTCACTGTAGCATTCGTAACCTCTGATTTTTTCTTGTAATCACTGTCTTATGTGACAGACCAAGTAAAATGTTTGGTCAATGATGATGAGCTGAATGTTCATGTTGGGGGATTCAGTAAAGCATTTTTCTCACCATTTTTCAATCATTCACATGGTGTGTGGTCGTCACTGGCTGGGTCAGAATTTTTGCTTATCCCTAATTGCTTCCTTGAACTGCTGCAGTCCAACTTGCGAGGACATTTTAGAGCAACCATTATTGTTGTGGATCTGGATCCCATACACTAATCAGGTAAGGGTGCCAAATTTTCTGTTGCTATAGGTCATTAGTGAACTACGAGTTTTTATGACAATTGATAATGGTTTTATGTCCACCATTAGACAAGATATTTTTAATTCTGACCTGAGGTGGGGGAATCCAGAACTCTAGGGCATAGGTTTAAGGTGAGAGGGGAAAGATTTAAAAGAGACCTAAGGGGCATCTTTTTCATGCAGAGGGTTGTGCATGTATGGAATGAGCTGCCAGAGGAAGTAGTGGATGCTGGTACAATTACAACATTTAAAAGTTATCTGGATGGGTATATGAATAAGAAAGAGGAATATGGGCCAAGTTCTGGCAAATGGGATGAGATTTATTTATCATATCTGGTCGGCTTGTACGAGTTGGACCAAAGGTTCGGTTTCCATGCTGCACATCTTTATGACTATGTAGAGAATCAAATCTGCAAGAAAATTAGAGAGGTGCAAACAGCATGAAATAGTTATAATGGGGCATTTTAATTTTGAGTATAGACTGGGTAATAATCGGTGAGGAGCAGACATTTCTAGATTTCTGTTCAGGAGAAATGCGTACAGCAGTATATGTCCAGTCTAACCAGAAGGAAGGCACAGCTGGTCTGGCTCTTGGGAATGAGGTAAACCTGGTAAAGCAAGTGTCTGTAGGGGCAGGAATTAGGAGAAAGTGATCATTGTGCCCCAAGGTGGAAACGGACAAAGGATAATCCTAAATAAGAACAGTTAACTGGGGGAGAACTGCCTTGATGGGTCAAGAGCAGAACTGGACCTAATACACTGGAATTGAAGGTTGGTAAGGTAAACTATTCCTGATAAAGGGCTTATGCCTGAAAGGTCGACTCTCCTGCTCCTCAGATGCTACCTGACTTGCTGTGCTTTTCCAGTGCCACACTTTTCGATTATAGCTGAACAATGGACTGACTTCAAAGAAGAAATGGTTTGGAGACATTGAGATATGTTCTGTTTAAAGGGGAAACTAGGGCAAGCAAACCCAGAGCTCCCTGGAAAACAGAGGAGATAAGGACTAATTAAAGATGAAAATCTGTGCTTAAGACAGGTACCAGGTAGAAAATATAATTGAGAACCAAGTTGTGAATACAAAAGGTGAGAAGGGAGGTGTAAAAGCAAATAAGAGTAGCAAAGCGGGGTAATGAAAACAACTCTGACAGCTAATGTAAAGGAGAATTCCAAACAATGTTTCTTATAATTTTTTTTGCTGCTTCTACATGGATATCTGAGGTCCATGCACAGTGCAGCTTCTAGAAGTAGAAGCCATTTATTGGCACTCGAATGGACATGTGCAGAGCTTCCCAGTAGCTGTGTAGCTAAGAAGATATGTTCTTCCAAATCTTCTGTGAGCTCGTAAACCGTGAAAGGTTGGTCAAAGGAGTTGTTGGAGTTTTTGAACCAGTAGCTGTAATTCTGAGGGTAAGAAGGTGATGGTTCCTCTGGAAAGTAAGCTAGAGCCAAGTCCATGCTAGACAAGCAGGAGGCAGCATCACGAGGTAGAGAAGTCAGTGTTTCGGGTGTAACACTTCTCATCTCCGTTCTACAGGGGGAGGGAAGAAGATGAAAAGCTAGTGGTTTTAGGGAATCCATGGTTAGGCAATTAGGCAAGCAGTTTTTAGCATTAAACCTGACTACAGGCTAATGCATTACATCCTTGTTGCCAGGTCTCAGAACAGCTACAAGACATTTTTCTGGGGGCAGGAGATCAGCCAGAAGTAGTGGTTCACATTGGTACTAATAACAAAGGTAGAAAGAGGGATAAGATCTTTAAATCAGATTTTAGAGAGTTAGGAAGGAAATTAAAATGCAGGATCTGGAACAGTATGCTAAAGATTATTCCCAATGCTGTGTACTTGTTAGATTGATCAAAGCTCCTGTTCTTATACTAACGTGTCTACAGAACTGGTGCAGCAGGGCGAATGTATTGGATTTCTGGGGCACTTAACCAGTTCTGGGGTAAGTGTGATCTGTCTAAATTGGATGGATTTCATCTTTATAGGATTGGGACTGATCACATCGCAGGGAGAATTGCCACTGTTGATAGAATAGATTTAAACTAGCTGTAAGGGAGGATGAGAAACTGAGGTGTAACCCAAATGAAAAGGAAGTAAAGCAGGTATATAGGAAGTGGAAAAGCTCTAGGGAATCTCGAAGATAGGAGAAGCAAATCCAAACATCAAATATACTTCGAATGTACAATGATGTCAAAAAGATAAAGTTAAGAGCACACAGCATTTGCAGCAAGATAGATAATATAAATGAGTAAAAAGAGGTAAATGGGTATGATCCGTTACTAATACAGAAACATGGTGACCGGGACTGGGTAGTAAATGTTCAAGGATATTTCATGTTTAGGAAGGAGAGATAAGAAAGAAATGGCAATGGGTTGCTCTGACAATTCGGATTGTTGGGATCAGTACATTAACAAGAAAGGTTCTTAAATTGGAAGAACGATGTATGGAATCTAGTTTGGGGGAGCTAGGGAACAGCAAGGGACAGCAAATATTGGTTGAAGTTAGTTATACGCCACTAGATAGTAGTGGTAGGATGGATTATGGTACTAATCAGGAGATGAGAGATGCATGTAGCATGAGCAACACAGGGACTTAAATCTGCATGTAGACTTAATAAACCAATTGAGTACTAAAGCTGTGGAGGACAAGTTTCTGGAATGTGTGGGATAATGTTTAATAATATCCGAGATCGGATGCTTCTTTGGGCATCCGCATTGGCACCATTTCGAGGCAACGATAGAATCTGAAGTACAGTTTTACAACGGCCTCTTTTATACACAGTTTTTACATTTAAAATTTTAACACCATGTTGTCACATAGTTTTATCTATTGTACACAAGTTTGCGTGACATTTGTCCTGGGGAAGCAGGAGATGGTTTAAGCACTTGCTAAATGCTGGCTATTACTCCTGATAGGATTAGAATGTCTGTCTGGTCTGAGTTTGCAGAATTAGGAGGTGTTAGTCTTTTGTCTTTAAAGTTAGTTATGTTAGTAGAAATACTAGACCTATATGATCTAAGTAAGTGAGAAATTATACATGTATGTGTACTAAATAAAAGTATAGAGAATATTAAACTAATGTCCCGCAGCTGGATTGTGAGATTTCATCTACTGTTGCCGGTTTTTGAAAGGTCCTGCACATTCATTCATGCAATTTCACTGAAGCGCTGTTTTGATAGTAAGTTTCTTAAACAGGGTAGCAGCCATATTTAATATGCATTGAAAATTATAAATCCATATACTAGTACAAAGTGGAAATCCTAAATAACAGTTAGAAATAGATAGTACAGTTATCGAAATGGGTAGTGTACAAGAAAGTTTCAAAGAGATAAAAAGTAACAGACTGTAGGGACATACTGGTGGAGGAAACTGTTTGATGTCCTGCTGCCTATTCAGATCTTGAGGGATGGTTACTATGGGCTAATTGATATTATAATCTTTCCATAGGTTCAAGTGAGTTATGGAGACAAGGGAATGAATGGCATTGTGCTTAGTAGGTTACAGTATTAACACTCTGACACTAAAACTGTTTGCAACATGAGGCCAACAAGAATTGATGGGTGTAAAGAAGCAGTAGTGGGTTGGCAGCCTAGGAAAAGATGTTTAATTTAGTTTCTTGTAAGAGTAAAATATACTATAAAAACACCGGTTTTATGAATGAATGGAAATGTAATATAGTTAAACGTAGGGTGTGTGAGTGAGTTAGTGAAGAGAATCATAATACAATATCTCACAAATGTGTTATGGAGATGGCTTTCTAGAGCAGCATGTTAAGAATATGATTAGGGAGCAGACTTCTTCAGATCTAGCAACATGTAATGAGAAAGGGCAAATTAATAATCTTGTTATAGAAGAATCTTTTAAGGATCAGTGACTAATTGTAATAGAATTTTATTATTTGAAAGTGAGGCAATTTAATCTCAAGCAAGGTCATTAAATTTGAATGAGGGAAATTATGAAAGCATGAGGCTGAGCTGCATTGGGAAAATGCGTTAGAAGGCCTGACTTCATTGATAATGAATAGTCTTCAAAGAACTGTTACATGGCTTACAGCAACTGTACATTTCTTCAAAATGTAAACAAGATCAGTCACAAGCTGACAAAGATAAGATTAGAAGAAGAGTCTCATAAAGTTGCCAGACTTCGGAGTAAGTCTGAGAATTGTCAGGTTTAGAGAAAGTGCAGCTTAATAGCACCGTTGACAACATCTTCAATAGTTTGCTAATGATTGAGTACACTGCTGTTTATTGACAGTAATCGTAACTGTTAGCACTGACCAGCAATTGCTGAACAAGTTTGAATGTGCTAATTCTACACAAACTACCAACTTAAAATTGCCAGTCATGCTTGTAATGTAGTTCAATAATGCTTGCTAAAAACAATGTATTCTTACAAAGGGATTGGTTTTTCTTTTGCAAAAAAATTGGAATGTATCAAAGCTTCTGCCATTATTTAATTGCTTGTGGAGCCTATAGTTCTCTGTTTTGTCCTGCAATATTAAGTGTTTAGATTATTTAAAAGTTGGTGTTATGCTTGCTCTTATGAGTGCATGATGGTAAGATTAAGCACCATACATCTTTTCAGCATACAACAATCAAATGTACTTAATTAGCTATAAGGTCCTTTGAAAAGTGGTTAGTAATTTTTTTTTCAATCTTCTTTCTTCTCCACTTCTCTTTATTTCCTTGTGTTCTTTTTCCCTTCAGGTAACTTTTATTTTCCTGTGAATTTGTATGGTTGCAAGTTTGGGGTAAAGGAGGAAAAGTATTTGTGTTCTGTAGGCCTTAAGTAATCTTGATAGCTTGTTCTGTTCCATTTCACGCTATGATTAAAAGTTGCATAGCTCTTTTCATCACTTGCTGTTTTATACTTGTCTGTGACTATGCTGGGGTGTACTTTGATACTTATATAGCAGGAACTACAGAACATACACAAAATCTGAAAACTTCTGAAATGCTGACTGTACAAATGAAATGAATGTGACTGCATCAAAACTCGTCATGTTAAAGCTGTAGCCAAGGGGATGAGGTTAGAAAGCAGATCATTAGCAAATGAGAGTAGCAGTTGGCTGACCTTTTAATACAAATGGCTAGAAAGACTGCTGTTATGTTATTTTTAGTTTAATTGCACATTTGCCAGAAATTTGTATCAACAACAACTCAATTCAAAATGTGTCCTGTAAAATGCCTCACCATGTTCATTCAAAGGCATAGAAATTTCCTGCGTATTTTTAAAAGTTGTCAATTCCATTTTAAGTATCCTTCAGTGTTCCATTTGTAGTTTTAATAGGTCTAAAAGTCACTAAATATAATTTGCAGTTTTGACAAAAAAGTTCCAAAACTGGAAAGAAAAAGGACAACTCCATGAGCATATTGAAGCAAACTAACATTTGGTCCTAGTTTAAGGCTAATATATTTTCTAATTACTCTTAAACATGTTCAGATAAGAATTGTTAAGTCACTAAAATCACTAAATATTTTCTGTAAAAATAACGATTTCTGTACAAACCCGTGCTTATACCCTTGATGCTTGAAATTAACATTTTCACATTCTGTACATGGATGTTTCTCATGTTGCGTTTTACCATGTATTTCTAATAAATTATCAAATTACCTTCACTTTGATCAAAATTAGTGACACTATTTTAAAAGCTTTCAGTGTCTGTGAAAGGTATGTGCATCTTTCATTCAGATGACCAGAGGAAGCTTTCACTATTAAAAATAGTGTAATGAGAAAGGGCAAATTAATAATCTTGTTATAGAAGAATCTTTTAAGGATCAGTGACTAATTGTAATAGAATTTTATATTATTTGAAAGTGAGGCAATTTAATCTCAAGCAAGGTCATTAAGTTTGAATGAGGGAAATGTAAGAATGTAAGAAATCGTTCACAGCAAGGGTAGCCATCTTAACTATATCAGGTGAATCACCTAAATTTCAGCTAATGCTTCTGTGGTCCTTCCAAGAGTCATAGAATCTTACAGTACCAAGACAGGCCCTTTGGCCCAAACTGGTCCATGCTGACCACTCTAACCCCATTTCCTTGCACTTGGCCCATATCCTTCTAACCCTTTCCTATCCATGTATCTGTCCAAATGCCTTTTAAAGTTGTTAATGTACACTCCTCAACCACTTCTGCTGGCAGCCTATTACATATACTTCTGTGCTAAAATAAAAAGTTACCTCTCAGCTTCCCTTTTATTCTTTCCCCTCTAACCTTAGACTGATGCCTTCTAATCCTTGATTCCCCAACCCTGGCAAAAAGACTGGGTGCATTCACCCTATCCATGCCTCTCATGATCTTATACACTTCTATAAGATTCCCCCTCGGTCTTCTCTGCTTGAAAGAAAAAGAAATCCTAGCTTGTCCAACCTCTTCCTATAACTCAGACCCTAGAGTCCTGTCAATATCCTTGTAAATTTCTTCTGCACTCTTTCCAGTTTAATAACATCCTTCCTATAACAAGGTGACCAGAAATGAACTGAAAATGTGTTGCTGGAAAAGTGCAGCAGGTCAGGCAGCATCCAAGGAGCAGGAGAATCGACGTTTCGGGCACAAGACCTTCTTCAGGAATGAGGAAGGTGCCTTGTAGAGGGAGGAGGAGACCAGAAATGAACACAAGCCACACCAATGTCCTGTACAACTGCAACATAATTTCCCAACTTCTATTTGTAATGCCCTGACTGATGAAGGCCAGTGTGCCAGTATTAAACTCCATCTGCCTATATTACCTATATTAAACTCCATCTGCCATTTCTCAGCCCATTTCCAGCTGATCAATGTCCTGCTGTGCTTTCTGATAAACTTCCTCACTGTCCACAACACCACATTCTCGTCCACATCATTGATATAGATAACAAACAGTAATGGGCCCAGCACTGACCCGGAGCTACACCACTAGTCACAGGCTTCCAGTCCGACAAGCATCTTTCCACTAT
Organism: Chiloscyllium plagiosum; assembly: GCF_037043375.1. NCBI lineage: Eukaryota > Metazoa > Chordata > Chondrichthyes > Orectolobiformes > Hemiscylliidae > Chiloscyllium > Chiloscyllium plagiosum. The sequence continues at coordinate 26,636,191 of NW_028270181.1, read as the reverse complement.
GACCGTCTGCTTCCTAGCATCAAGTCAATCATGTATCCAGTTTGTCAGTTCCCCATGGATTCCATGCAATCTAACCTTCCACAGTAGCCTACCACGTGGAACCTTATCAGAGGCCTCACTGAAATTCATATAGACTATGTCTACTGCCCTGCTGTCATCAACCTTCCTGTTCACTTAATCAAGGAACTCTAACCAACTTGTGACGCATGATTTCCCACACAAATAGCCATGCTGCCAATCAAACCCTGTAATTCAAAATGCATGTATATCTTATTTCTCAAAGTCTTCTCAAGTAACTTAACTACCATAGATGTTAGGCTTATTAGTCTACAGTTTTTCTTTACAGCCCATTTTGAATAATGGCACAAAATTTGCTACCCTCCGGTCTTCTGGGACCTCACCTATGGCTAACACCAATGCAAAATCATCAGCCAGGGCCCCCGCAAATTCTTCTCTAGTCTCTTGCAAAGTTCTTGGATATATCTGGTCAGGACCAGAAGATTTATCCACCTTCATACATTCCAATACATCCAACACCACCTCCACTGATCAACAGTTGCAAAATAAATTTGACTTAAAGTTTGGTTAAGATTCAGGAAGTTAGATATAGACCAAAGGGTATGGTGAGGATACTATATAAGATTATCATAGAATCACTACATTGTGGAAACAGGCTATTCAGCCCATTGAGTCTACACCAACTCTCCCCCACACACCCACATCCCTATCATATCCCTGTAACCCTACACTTCCCAAAGCAAATCCACCGAGCCTGAACATCCCAGAATACAATGGGCAATTTAGTAGTATGGCAAATCCACCTAATCTACACATCTTTGGACTGTTAGAGGAAACAGTCATCTCACTCCGAGCTGTCTCGCTGTGACCGTGAGTTGGGATATCTGGTCGGCATGGTTGAGTTGGACCCAAAGGGTCTGTTTCCGTGTTGTACATCTCTGACTCTATGATAACTGAATTGCACAATTGAATGACATCGTAGGTTCTAAAAAGAGACAGTGCAAGATAGCAGACGATGACACATTCCTCCCAGATCGTCTCAACGCCTTCTATGCTAGCTTTGAGCAGAATTTCAGCGGAGAGGTAACAGCTACTCTGACAAGTCCTTATAAGAGTATAAAGGCAGTAGGAGTACACATAAGAGGGAAATCAGGAGGGCAAAAAGGGGACATGAGATAGCTTTGGCAAATAGAATTAAGGAGAATCCAAAGAGTTTTTACGAATACACTAAGAACAAAAGGGTAACTAGGGAGAGAATAGGGCCCTTCAAAGATCAGCAAGGTGGCCTTTGTGTGGAGCCGCAGAAAATGGGGAGATACCAAACGAATATTTTGCATCAGTATTTACTGTGGAAAAGGATATGGAAGATATAGACTGTAGGGAAATAGATGGTGACATCTTGAAAAATGTCCATATTACAGATGAGGAAGTGCTGGATGTCTTGAAATACATAAAGGTGGATAAATCCTCAGAACTTGATCAGGTGTACCCTAGAACTCTGTGGGAAGCTATAGAAGTGATTGCTGGGCCTCTTACTGAGGTACTTGAATCATCAAAAGTCACAGATGAGGTGCCGGTTGGCTAACGTGGTGCCACGGTTTAAGAAAGGTAGTAAGGACAAGCCAGGGAACTATAGCCTGGTGAGCCTGATGTCAGTGGTGGGCAAGTTGTTGGAGGGAATCCTGAGGGACAGGATGTACATATATTTGGAAAGGCAAGGACTGATTAGGGATAGTCAACATGGCTTTGTGCATGGGAAATCATGTCTCACAAACTTGATTCAGTTTTTTGAAGAAGTAACAAAAGAGGATTGATGAAGGCAGAGCGGTAGATATGATCTATATGGACTTCAGTAAGGCGTTCGACAAGGTTCCCCATGGGAGACTGGTTAGCAAGGTTAGATCTCACGCAATACAGGGAGAACTAGCCATATGGATACAGAACTGGCTCAAAGGTGGTGGTGGAGAGTTGTTTTTCAGACTGAAGGCCTGTGACCAGTGGAGTGCCACAAGGATTGGTGCTGGGTCCTCTACTTTTTGTCATTTATATAAATGATTTGGATGCAAGTATAAGAGGTATGGTTAGTAAGTTTGCAGATGACACCAAAATTGTAGGTGTAGGGTAGACAGCGAAGAAGGTTACCTCAGATTACAACAGGATCTTGACCAGATGAGCCAATGGGCAGAGAAGTGGCAGATGGAGTTTAATTCAGATAAATGCAAGGTGCTGCATTTTTGGAAAGCACATCTTAGCAGGACTTATACACTAGTGTTGCTGAACAAAGAGACCTTGGAGTGCAGGTTCATAGCTCCTTGAAAGTGAAGTCGCAGGTAGATAGGATAGTGAAGAAGGCATTTGGTATGCTTTCCTTTATTGATCAGAGTATTGAGTACAGGAATTGGGAGGTCATCTTGCGGCTGTACAGGACTTTGGTTAGGCCACTGTTGGAATATTCCATGCAATTCTGGTCTCTTTCCTATCAGAAAGATGTGAAACCTGAAAGTGTTCAGAAAAGATTTACAAGGATGTTGCCAGGGTTGGAGGGTTTGAGGTATAAGGAGAGGCTGAACAGGTGGGGGCTGTTTTCTTCGGAGCATCGGAGGCTAAGGGGTGACCTTATAAAGGTTCACAGAATTGAGGGACATGGATAGAGTAAATAGGCAAAGTCTCTTCCCTGGGGTTGGGGAGTCCAGAAATAGAGGACATAGGTTTAGGGTGAGAGGGGAAAGATATAAAGGAGACCTAAGGGGAAACTTTTTCACACACAGGTTGGTATGTGTATGGAATGAGCTGCCAGAGGAAGTGGTGGAGGCTAGTACAATTGCAACATTTAAGAGGCATTTGGGTGGGTATATGAATAGGAAGGGTTTGGAGGGATATGGGCTGGGTGCTAGCAGGTGGGACGAGATTGGGTTGGGATATCTGGTCGGCATGGACGGGTTGGACCGAAGGGTCTGTTTCCATGCTGTACATCTCTATGACTTTATGACTGAGTTACTGACATACTAAATAGTGGAAATAGAATATCTTTCTTTACCCTGTCAAAGTTGTTAATTATCATAAGGGAAACTCACACACAGGGCATGCTTTACAAAACAATTGGAAATGGGTCCTTCAATTAAAATGAAAAGTTGGTTTCAAGTTACTGGCTGTAATGTTTTTTTAACTCATTAAATACTTCTGCCATAACAAGGGAATTTGGTGTTGGTGAATAAACTGTTGTGAGAATGGAAGGTGGAATTCACTCTGAAGAAGCTGCCCAAGACCAAATATGTCATGATGTAGGGACTGACCATTGGCTTAATCTTAAGAAACCTGCAACGATATGCACATTTAACTTGTGTGTACATGCACTTATGAAGGCCAAATCAAACCCTGAGCTGAGCAAAGATTTCAGAATAACTAATTGATTTGGCTGTTTTAATAATTCAAAATGTCTAATAATGTGGCCAAACACCAGGATCGTTCGGAGGCTCCTGAAAGACCTTGGCAAAATCACCAGTTTTTATTAATTCAGCCGGCAGTGTTCAAAGCATGAGCACATCACTGGGTGAAATGCTTACGAATTTTGATTTATGCCTATCAGATGAACTGTGGGGTGAAACAGTTAGAAAATTCTTCCGGGTGTTCTTTTGGAATTTTTGTGCATATCCATGAAAATGGTAGGATGGATATGGGTAGAGTGAAATTGTAGATCAGTAATGTGTGGACTAGGCAACCCAACAACCAGTGAAAAAAACCACCATTGTCTGAGTTGTATTGAGATCCCAATTCACCATTCAGATCGAGTAGAGAGACAATGGTGAAGAAGTAGCGTCTAAATAGTAGTCATGTCAGAGTGTCAAAAATCCTTCATTCAGCTATTGAATGAGTTCCTGAATATGCAAGCAATCTGGTTCAACTTGAGAAAATGGCCAAGGAGAACACCAGAAGTGCCGACAAAGATATTTTGCAAAGTTTGAGAGAAGTGTATTTGTATCTCTGGTCTGGTTTCAGCAAAAAAAAGACAAGATGGGAATGCAGTTGTCACAATCACATTATTCAGTCACAAACAGGATCCTTGCCATTTGAAGACTTCCCGATGTGAACTGAAGAGCAGAGGACAATTTCCCAGCAGTTCAAGCAGGAGTATTTGAGTGTATAGAGATACACAGCATGGAAACAGACCCTTCAGTCCAACTCGACCATGCTGACCAGACATCCTAAATTAATCTAGTCCAGCACTTGGCCCATATCCCTCTAAACCCTTCCGATTCATATACCCATCCTGATGCCTTTTAAATGTTGTAATTGTACCAGCCTCCTCCACTTCCTCTGGCAGCTCATTCAAACATGCGCCACCATCTGCATGAATAGTTGCCCCTTAGGCTCATTTTAAATCTTTCTCCTAGCCCTCTTGTTCTGGACTCGCCCAACCCAGGGAAAAGACTTTGTCTATTTACCCTATCCATGCCCCTCATGATTTTATAAACCTCTATGACATCACCCCTCAGTCTCCAAAGCTCAAGGGAAAGCAGCCTCAATCTATTCAACTTCCCCCGATAGCTCAAACCCTCCAACCCTCGCAACATCCTTATAAATCTCTTCTCAACCTTTTCAAATTTCACAATATCTTACCTATTGAAAGGAGACCAGAATTGCACACAATATTCCAAACACTGCCTCAGCTTGTACAGATGCAATATGACTTCCCAACTCCTATGCTCAATAAAGGAAGATATACTAAACGCCTTCACTATCCTATCTATCTGCGACTATATTTTCAAGGAGCTATGAACCCGCACTTCAAGGTCTCTTTGTTTAACAACACTCCCAGAAACTTACCATTAAGTATGTAAGACCTGCCCTGATCTACCTTTCCAAAATGCAGCGCTTCGCACTTATCTAAATTAAACTCCATCTGCCACTTATTGGCCCATCTGATCAAGATTCTATTTTACTCTGAGGTAACTTTGTTCGCTGTCCGCTACACCTCCAATTTTGGTGTCATCCGCAAACTTACTAACTATACCTCCTATGTTCACATCCAAATCATTTATAGAAATGACGAAAAACAGTGGACCCAGCACCCATCCTTGTGGCACACCACTGGTCACAGGCCTCCAGCAACCACCAACATAACTGTTTTATACTTTAGAGCCAATTCTGTATCCAAATGGCTAGTTCTTCCTTTATTCCATGTGATCTAACCTTGCTAACCAGTCTACCAAGAGGAACCTTGTTAAACGCCTTCCTGAAGTCCATATAGATCGTGTCCAGCGCTCTACCATCATTAATCCTCTTGATTACTTTGATACTTCATCAGAAAACTCAAGTTAGTGAATTCCCATGCGCAAAACTTTGTTGACTGTCTCTAATGAGTCCTTGCCAATCCAAATAGATGTAAATCCTGTCCCTCAGGTTTCCCTCCAACTACTTACCCACCGCCAATGTCAGGCACACTGGTCTATAGTTGCCTGGCTGTTCCTTACCTCCTCTTTTTTAAGTACTGGCAGCACGTCTGCGAAGTTCCAGTCTTCCAGCACCTCACCTGTGACTATCAATGATTCAAATATCTTAGCAAGGGACCAGCAATCACTTCTCTAGCTTCCTAGGCTATCAGATCCTGGAGATTTTTATCCACCTTTTATGCCTGTTTTCAGACATCCAGCACCACCAATTCTGTAATATGATTGGATGAGTGAGCAGGTGGTTGGTCAAGTTAGTCTTCAATTAGTCGAGTTAGCAAGAGAAGAAAAAGAGCAGTTGGTATTTCTGCTTTTAAGGTGACAACGAAGACTGTCTTGAAGTGCAGTTGGAGAAGACCATAATTGCCCAGAATGTAGCTGTGGTTTATTCAAGAAAAATTAACATTGCAAGCAATTGAATGACCTGGATAATCAGTTTCATAAACGCTCATCAGTGCCTCTCCCTTTCTTTCCTGTATGAAGCTGTTAAAGATTATTTCAGTCATTCAATACTTTGAGCAGCAAATCCAGCTAAAATATTGAACCATATGTTAATCTAAGATGAGCCCTTTACTTTGACCACTAAACTGGGCATAAATACTACTTGTATACAAAAACGTGACGTGCTAAAACAATTGATTTTTGTAGTTGCAGACACTTTTTTTCTGAAAAATATATGACGGTCTCCTAACTAGCAATTTGTTTACTTTGATTTGTTTATTCTTGTATGGGATATAGTGCTGCTGGCAAGAAATTGCAAAACCTGCACCCACACCTCCCCCCTCACCTCCATCCAAGATCCCAAAGGAGCCTTTCACATCCATCAAAGTTTCACTTGCACATCCACCCATTGTATCCGTTGCTCCCGATGCGGTCTCCTTTACATTGGGAGACTGGACGCCTTCTCGCAGAGCGCTCTAGGGAACATTTCTGGGAGTCCTGCACCAATCAATCCCGTGGCCAAACATTTCAACTCCCCCTTCCACTCTGCTGAGGACATGCAGGTCCTCGGCCGCCTCCACCGCCACTCCCTTACCACCTGACGCATAGAGGAAGAACGCCTCAGCTTCTGTCTCAAAACACTTCAACCCCAGGGCATCAATGTGGATTTCATCAGTTTCCTCATTCCCCCTCCCCCCACCTTACCACAGTTCCACCCTGTCAGCTCAGCACCATCCTGATGACCTGTCCTACCTGCCAATCGTCCTTCCCACCTCGCCACTCCACCTTCCTCTCTGACCTATCACCTTCATCCCCACCTCCATCCACCTATTGCACTCTTAGCTACCTTCTCCCCACCCTCCTCCCATTTATCTCCCCACCCCAGAGACTCCCTGCCTCATTCCTGATGAAGGGCTTTTGCCCGAAATGTCGATTTTCCTGCTCCTCGAATGCTCCTTGACCTGCTGTCCTTTTTCAACACCACTCTGATCTCCAGCATCTACAGGCCTCACTTTGATCGAGTCTACCTGTCTTTCCAGGACATTTCAGAGGGCAGTCAAAGGTCAGCCATATTGTTGAGACTCTGAAGTCACATTGAGGCCAGAACGAATAAGATGATAGATAAAATTCCCAAAGGACATATGTAAATTAGATGAATTTTTACGATTGACTCTGGTTACGTGGTTCCCATTAGACTAGCTTTTAAATTCATATTTTATTGAATTCAGATTTCACCATCTGCTAGTTAAGTCTTAGTATTGAAAGAGAACTGGAAGAATAGTTGATTCTCTGTTATCAGCGTCCAAGATTAAGGTCTGCATTTCCCTGAGACCTGATGGATATCTAGTGCCACAGATAGAAAGTTACTTGATGGACGAAAGAGAAGAAGGAAAACGTTGGGGCAAAACCTTGAATGTATACTTAAATATCCTCTGATTCCAGTATTGAAAGATTGCTCCTACAGCAAGTTTTGAGAAGATTTGTAGCTCAGGTTGAGGTTCTGAATGTAAGTTTGCTCACTGAGCTGGAAAGTTCCTTGAGCACAGTGAACCCACTGAACACAGTACACTGACTTCTCAGAAGAAAACCCAAACAAGCAGACAAAACACGTCCAGAAACCCTAGTCAGTCTCCCCTACATTAAAGACATCTCAAAAATGACTGCCAGACTACTCGGACCTCTTGGCGTCATGGTAGCCCACAAACCCACCAACACCCTGAAACAGCAGCTAATGGACTTGTAAGACCCAGTGCAGACAATAGGCAAAACTAATGTCATTTACAAAATACCTTGCAAGAACTGTAACAAACACTAAATTGGACAAACAGGCAGAATACTAGCCACCAGGATACATGAACATAAACTAGCCACAAAAAGACCCACTTTCGTTAGTATCTTTACAGACAAATGAGGAAGGACACCACTTTGACTGGGACAACACATCCATTCTGGGACAAGCCAAACTGGAATACATGTGAGAATTCCTAGAAACAAGGCACTCTGAAACTCTATCAACAAACACATTGACTTGGATCCCATGTCCCACCCCTTGAGAAAAAGAACAGGATGTGACATTATCATTGGAACTGACATCACCAACCCAAGGAAACCTAAGCACATAAATAAAAAGCAGACCATACCACCAGTGTTTCACCAGAAGCTCACTGATAATGTTACCTAATATGGTGACGAAACGTCTGAAAATGAACTTTCTACCTCAGTGAGCAAACTTATATCCAGAACTGCTCTTACAAATTTTTAAGCAGTAATTAAAGATTTGGCTGCAGTGATGCAATCATGTTTGGAGTTTTGTAATTATTTCCTACCATAAGGATGTAAGTGTGTATGTGTAGTATATTAAGTTAGTATGCTTTTCAGTGTCAATAGCCTACATCAAAGCAAAGGAGAAAGTGTGCATGAGTGTTGTTCACTATATAAGTGAACAGCTTTCTCAAATAAGGATAGTCAGAAATATGCTCCAACAGTATCTATTTTTGTTTTTAGAGGATGTCAAAGGATATTCTGAGAAATAGAAGCAACAATAAGATGCTGTGTTGGTCTCACTCCCGCAATCAGTAAGATCATGGCTATCTGATTGTGGCTTCAGTTTGACTTTTTTGCCTGTTTCTCCCCTTTTCTCCCCCGTACTCTTCTCCATTATAGATCAAAAATCTATCGAACTTAGACTTTGACCATAATCAATGACCCAGTCTTGAATGTTGTCTGAGTTGTAGAGTTTAAAAAAACTGAGAAGAAATTCCTCTTCACTTCTAAGTTTCAAAATAAAGTGGTCTCCCATTTAACAATGTTCCAGAGCTGTAGATTCCCAACAAGAGGAAACATCCTTTCATCATCTACCCTGTTAAATCCCCTCAAATACCATAAGACAGGAGCAGAAATTAGCCCATCGAGTCTGCTCAGCCATTCAATCATGGCTGATAGGTTTCTCAACTCCATTCTGCTGCTTTCTCCCCATAACCCTCATTCTCCTTGACAGTCAAGAACCTATCTATCTCCGTTGTAAGTGTACTCAATTACTTGGACTCCTGTGGCAGTGAATTCCATAGATTCACCAATCTCTGGCTGAAGAAGTTTCTCCTTATCTCCATTCTAAAAGGTCTTCCCTTTACACTAAGGCTGTGCCCTCGGGCCCTCCTCTCTCTTATCAATGGAAACTCCCTTCCCCCCCCCCCCCACCCACACCCCATCCTTCTAAACTCAATCGAGTGCTCAAAAGTTCCACATATGTTAAGCTTTTCATTCCTGGGACCATTCTCATGAACATCCTCTGAACCTGCTCCAAGGCCAGTATATCCTTCCTGACATATGAGATACTTTGACTTATTAAGATTAAATGCAGTGATTATATTCATAACCTACTCAACTTCTCATCATATTCTTTTATTCTAGGAATCGATCTTCTCTGAACTGCTTAGAGAGCATCATACAGCATGGAAACAGACCCTTCAATCCAACCCATCCATGAAGACCAGGTATCCTAAACTGTACTAGTCCCATTTGCTTGCATTTGGTTCATATCCCTCTAAACTTTTCCTATTCGTACCTGTCCTAAATATTGTAATAACACCAAATCTACCACTTCTGGCAACTCATTTCATACACACACCACCCTCTGTGGAAAAAGTTGCCCCTTGGGTTCTTTTCAAATCTTTCCCCCTCACCTTAAACCTATGCCCTTTGAAGGCAAAACCTCCCACTTCTTAGAGGAGACTAAAACTATACACAGTTTTGATTTGAGTGGCAGCAATATCCTGTATGATTTTAGCAATACTTCCAAAATATCATAGTTCATTATCCTTGAAATAAAAGGCAAGTTTCTATTTAACTTAGTAACTTGTCACTGTATGTGTATTTTAACATATGGCGAGGATATTTTGCGTCTGTTTTTTTAAAAAAAAAAGTTTTTCTATTGTTCATGCTAACGTTCATGACCTGTGAAGTAGGCAATTTGGCCCATTTAGTCTGTTCTGCCACACAGTGATAACATGGATGATCTGATGATCCTCAATTCTATTTTCCTGCCTTTTCCGCATAACCCTTGATTCCCTTACTGATTAAAAAAATCTGTTGATCTCAGCCTTGGATGTATTTAACAACCAAACCTCTACAGCACCTGATGGCAAAGAACGCCACAGATTTATTAGCTTACGAGAGAAGAAATTCCTCCTCATTTCTGTCTTAATTAGATGCCCTTTATTCTGAGATTATGCCCCTCTGGTTCTAGATTCTCCCACAAGGTATAGCAACCTCTGAGTATCTATCCTGTCAAGCCCCTTAGAAATGTTATATGTTTCAATAGGTTGCCTTTGATTCTTGGAGTAAGTGAGGACTGCAGATGTTGGGGATCAGACTCAAGAGTGTGGCACTCGAAAAGCGCAGCAGGTCAGGCACATCTGAGGAGCAGGAGAATTGGCGTTTCAGGAATGTCAGAATCCCTGATGAAGGGCTTATGCCCGAAACGTCGATTCTCCAGCTCCTCGGATGCTGCCTGACCTGCTATACTTTTCCAGCATCACACTTTTTGACTCTGCCTTTGATTATTCTATTGTTCGATTGTTAGGAAAAAAACCCATCTGGTTCACTAATGTCATTTAAGGATGGAAACCACTGTCCTCACCTGGTCTGGCCTAGAAGTGACTCCTAACCCACAGCATGTGGTTGACTTTTAGCTGCCTTCTGGGTAATAAATGCTGGCCTGACCAGTGACACCCGTGATATCCCGTGAATGAAGTTTTAATAAGTTCTGCTATAATGTGGCAGTTATGCTCCTTTGCAACATCACACTACAGGAAATCAGTTTTACTGCAAACTAATCAACTTGAAGAAATTATAATCCAGGAGTGTGCTGGTTAAAATATGTTTTAATTCAAAAGGCAGCGGGAAGTTACCAGTAACTGGTTTTTCATTTTGAGCCTGGCTGTTTTATTTGCAGTTGAAATGAGTAGTTTTTTGCCTGAGCTGCTCTAGTTGCTGTGAGTCATGGTCTCCTCGGTTTTGTTGATTGTGATGAGGCCTGCAATTCTGGAATGCTGTCTTCATGTTGCAATTATATCTCACCTGTAGTTAGAGTCGGCATTGGAAATCCAAGTTCTATAGTATCAAAAGAGAGCATGAGAAGTTACTTTTTCCATACTTCAAGCAGGAAAGCTGAGTTCAAAAGACTCAACACTGTATGTGAGCATAACAGTAGCTATGTTATTGTGGAGACTGTCAATCCCAATGCTTCATAGAATAGTAGTAATGAAATGGCACTATATATATTGGGTATTTTTGCAAATAACCTTGTGTAATTTTACTTTCTCTCTCTATTAATTCGTGAGATATGGAAGTCACTCATGAGGAACATTTTAGTGCCCCATCACTGATTGCCTTTGGGAATGTAGTGCTGAACTGCCAACTTGAACCAATGCATTCCATTGTTGCAGGTGCACAAACAGTGCTGTTTGGAAGAGAATTCCAGGTTTTTGACCCAGCAAAAAGTGAAGAAACAGTGATATGGTATTTGGTTATTTAGATTGGGGGAGGTGGGAGTGGGCAACTGGAGGATGATATTAGTTATCATGCGCCAGCTGTCCTTGCCCTTGTATTTGGTAGCAGTTGCACATTCAGAAAGTACTGTGAAAGGCGTTTTTGCAAGTTACAACAGTGCATCTTTAGCAGATGGATTCATGCTGCTGCTACTTGTGTACCATGTTGGAGGGAATGAACATTAGTGGTGGAAGCGGTATTGATTCAGTTGACTGCCTTTAATTTGGTGTCGAGCACCAGATGTTGCTAGGTGAGCTGAATACATCTAGTAAAGAATATACCATCATACTGTTTACTTGCACTTTGTAAATAGTGAACAAGCTTTGAGGAATCAGCACAGAATTCTGAGACTAGTCTAATTGCCATAGTGAATTGTAATGCTTTTGAACATCAAGGGCAGATGTTTAGATTCTCTCATGTTGCAAGTGGTCAGTGCCTGGCATTTATGCGACGTAAATATGATTTGTCACTTACCAGCCCAAGACTGAATTTTCCTCATGTCTTGCTGGACTGCTTCACTGTCAAAGTTAAAAATCTCAACACCAAGTTATAGTCCAACAGGTTTATTTAGAAGCACTAGCTTTCAAAGCACTGCTTCACCAGGTGGTTGTGGAGCAGAACCATAAGACAGAGAATTTATAGCAACAGGATTGCAGTGTCATGAATGGTATAGTAATTAAGTGCCAGCTGTTCTTGCCCTTGTACTTGCTAGCAGTTGCAGGTTCAAAACGTACTGTCAAAGTTACTTTCCATGACACTGTAAGCCTGTTGCTCTAAATTCTGTGTCTTATGATTCTGCTCCACAATCACCTGACGAAGAAATAGCACTCCAAAAGCTAGTGCTTCCAATAAACCTGTTGGACTATAACCTGGTGTTGTGTGATTTTTAAACTTTGTCCACCCAAGTCCAACCCTGGCACCTCGAAATCTTCACTATCTAAGTTGGGAGGTCATGTTGCGGCTGTACAGGACATTGGTTAGGCCACTGTTGGAATATTGCATGCGATTCTGGTCTCCTTCCTATCAGAAAGATTTTGTGAAACTTGAAAGGGTTCAGAAAAGATTTACAAGGATGTTGCCAGGGTTGGAGGATCTGAGCTACAGGGAGAGGCTGAACAGGCTGGGCTGTTTTCCCTTGAGCCTCGGAGGCTGAGGGGTGACCTTATAGAGGTTTACAAAATTATGAGGGGCATGGATCAGGTAAATAGGCAAAGTCTTTTCCCTGGGGTCGGGGAGTCCAGAACTAGAGGGCATAGGTTTAGGGTGAGAGGGGAAAGATATAAAAGAGACCTAAGGGGCACCTTTTTCACGCAGAGGGTGATACGTGATTGGAATGATCTGCCAGAGGATGTGGTGGAGACTGATACAATTTCAACATTTAAGAGGCATTTGGATGGGTATATGAATAGGAAGGGTTTGGAGGGATATGGGCCGGGTGCTGGCAGGTGGGACGAGATTGGGTTGGGATATCTGGTTGGCATGGATGAGTTGGACCGAAGGGTCTGTTCCAAGCTGTACATCTCTATGACTCTACATTGTGAATGCTATTGATTGTGCAAATATCAGGAAATGTTGCCATTTCTGACCTTTTTATATTTGAGTTGATTAATTAAGCATTTGAAGATGGTTGGGCTTAAAAATTTGGGACTGAGAAGATCACTTCCCAATAACCACTTTCAATCTCTCATCTGCAAATCTTTACTTCCTGTGTTGTTTTTTAAACTAACGTTTTTCCACAGATTTGCTGTCATACAAAAGTAAGCTGTTCCACTACTGGTGACAGTGACATCTCAGTTTTCTGTTTCCCAACTTTTAACAAGTACATTTCTCAGCAGTATTGACTTATGAACAAATGTACTTCCATGCCTCTGAAATTGCTGTATTTGTTTTCTACCTTTCTGATATCCAACTGTCATAAGATTTGTATATTCACTTATCATTTTTGAAAAAGCCCTTGGCCAATCTATCCACTTGCCAGTCAATCAGCACACTCTTCTCATACAGTAAGTGTTGGTTTTCCCTTTGAATTCATACTCTTACAAATTTTCCTCAAGTGCAAGATTAAAAGCTTGACATTGTATCATTTTTCAGCATACTCCGATTTTGTACTACCAAATGACTATTTGATCCCTAACTGTTGAATCAAATCTAATTACATAACAGGACAAGTCCATTTGGTCCATTGTGCCTTTTCTGGGTGACAGTGACCTAATGGGTTGTGGTGGGGTTGTGATCGCGAGGGAGATAGGACGTAGAGTCAGAGCACTAGCATTGAGCCTCTGCGACATAGAGGTCCATCTCCAGGCTATCACAGTCCCAACTCCACCTAAACCCCACCACCAAAAACATCTTCCCCCAGTAGAACATGATTTTAATGTGCCACGACACACTGCAGTCCAGGGGAACTATGAAGAGCAGAGGAAAACCATCTATATAGTGTATTCAAAAAGAACAGGTACCCAATGAACACAGTCCGCTGACTTCTCAGCAACAAATCCAAGCAAGCAGACAAAACACGTCCAGAAACCCTAGCCAGTCTCCCTTACTTTCTCCCTTACATCAAAGACATCTTGGAAATGACTGCCAGATTACTCAGACCTCTTGGTGTCATGGTAGCCCACAAACCCACCAACACCCTGAAACAGCAGCTAATGAACTTGAAAGACCCTATGCAGATAATAAGCAAAACTAATGTCATTTACAAAATATCTTGCAAGAATTGTAACAAACCAACTGCACAGGATAAGCAGGCAGAAAACTAGCCACCAGGATACATGAACATCAACTAGCCACAAAAAGACATGATCCACTCTCACTATTATCTTTACATATAGATGAGGAAAGACAACACATCCATCCTAGGACAAACAGGGACACGTGTGAGAATTCCTGGAAGCAAGGTACTCCAACCGAAACTCTATCAACAAACACATTGACTTGGATCCCATGTCCCACCCCCTGAGAAAAAGAACAGGGAATGACATTATCATTGGAAATGACATCACTGACTCAAGGAAACATAAACACAAATAAAAAGCAGGCCATACCACCAGTGCTTCACCTGAGGCTCACTGATGATGTTACCTAGTATGGTGATGAAATGTCTGAAAATGAACCTTTTAGCTCAGCGAGCAAACTTACATCCAGAACCTCAACCTGAGCTACAATTCTTCTCAAAACCCGTTAACATCTTCTCCTCCCCACCCTTCTCTGCCTTGCCCAAGAACCATTCCCTTTGCCACTCCTTGGTCCATGTCACCCTCCCCACTACCCCCACGAGCCCTCGGTACCTTCTCCTACAACTTTATAAGATACACAACGTGCTGCACCCCCTCCATCCAGGGTCCCAGGTGAGAAAGAGGTTCAACTGCCTCTCCTCCAACTTTAAGTTTACTGTATCCGGTGCTCCTAATGTGGTCTTCTCTACGTTGATGAGACCAAGCATAAACTAAGGCACATTTCACAGAGTATCTCAGCCAGGCCCATTAGGATAAGCCTGACCTCCCAGTCATTGTAATTTTAATTCCCCTTCCCACTCCCTCTCCAACATGTCCATCCTCAGTCTCCTCCATTTGACTGCAAATTGGAGCAACAACACCTCATCATCAGCCTGGGCAGCCTCCCCTCCACGACTCAACATTGAGATCTCCAATTTCAAATAATCCTTCCACCTATCCCCCGACTCCCTCTCCAGCCCCACATCTGCCTTCCATCCCTCTAGCCGACCTCCTCTTCTTCTGGATACCAACCAGATTCATTTCTTCTATCAACCTACCAGGTTGTACCTACCACCTGTATTCACCTATCACCACCTCACCACTCCGTCCCTCTCCCTACCCATACTTCTCTTTCCTCTCTTTTTCCTACCCACCCCCCCTTCCCCACAACCCCCAATGCTCCAATGCTGCCTGGCTTGCTGTGCTCTTCCAGCCCCCTGCTTGTCTTCAGAGGACAAAAGGACTGATCTCTCATCATTTAGAGATAACTGGTGGTGGTTTAACCTGAGGGTTACCACCTCAAGTGAAGAAAAATGTTGAGATAGAGTAACTCAGGCAATTTAGAAACTGAACCCGTGCTGTTGGTGCCACTCTTTCAAACAAGCCATCCGCCAAGCGAGCTAGTTGAACATGACTAGTTAAATGAATACTGTGGCTACAAAAGCAGGTCGAAGTCTAGAAAACCTGCCACAAGTAACACACATTCGAATTCCCAAAGCCTGTATGTCATTTACAAGGTTCAAGTCAGGATTTGTGATGGCATGCTTCCTCGTTACTTGGTTGTGTGGAGCTACAACAATACTCAAGAAGTTTGACATCATCAATGAGAAAGCCAACTTGCACCATATCTACACATATTCACTCTCTCTACAACCAACGCACAGTAGCAGCAGTTTAATCTACAAGGTACATAATAGAAATTCACCAAGACTCCTTAGACAGCATCTTCCAAAGTTGGTACAAGGGTAACAGATATGTGGAAACATTGCCACATACAAGTTACCCTCCAAGCCACTCACCATTCTGGTTTAGTAATGAATTGCTGTTCCTTCAGTGTCACTAGATCAGAATCCTGGTACTCTCTCCCTAATAACAACATGGTGGTGCATACAGCAAAAGTGCCACAGTGTTTCAAGAATGCAGGTCACCACCAGCCTGTTGAGAGCGTGTAGGGATGGGTTGTGATTGCTGACCCAGCCAGCAAAGCCCATATGCCATGAGTGAATAAATATAAAAAGAGCCATATTGACTTCTCGACTTTAATTGTTGCCACCTTCTCTAAGAATGCCTTCATGTCAATTTTCAGCCCATCCAGTGAATTCACTACAACCACTTCACTATCATCCACCTTAGTAATGGCCGATGAAAAGCACTTATTTATCATCTCAGCCATGTCTTCTGCCTTTGTGTGGATCCTTTCTGTGGATTCTTAATGGACCACACATTTATTCCCCTTTACTATTTATGTACCTGAGAAGACTTTAAGATTCCTTTTATGTTACCTGTATTTATTCATTCTCTCTCTGCCTCACATATTTCATTTTTCAATCTACCTCTCAGCTTTCTATCTTCAGCCTAATTCTCGGTTGTCATCAAATTGATAAGTAAAACTACAACGTTCTTGATGTTGGGTTAGCATGTTGCTCCTCTGGAACATGAATGAACCAGGGTGGCACAGTCACTCACTGGTTTGCACTGGAGTCTCTCAGCATCGGGGACACAGGTTTGCTTCCACCCTTAGGTGACTGTGGAGTTTGCACATTCTCTCCCTGTCTGCTGAGGTTTCTTCTGGGTGCTCCAGTTTCTCCCTACAGTCCAAAGACGTGCAGGTTAGGTGGATTAGCTATGGTATATGGGTTATAGGGATAGGGTGGTGCGTCTGGGTGCGATGCTCTTCAGAGCTTTGGTGTGGAATTGATGGGCCAAATGGCCTGCTTTCTACACTGGGGATTCCAAGATTCTCTATGATTCTACGATGGCTCAGTTAGGATTTTAGAACAGTTAAGCAAATGTCTCTAATATTTGTCCTAGCTTCTAAATTGCCCATTTTAATGAAATTAGATGTGATGGGATTTGAATTTCAATTTGAGGTTACTTTGCTCTATTATTTCACATTAAAGGTATTTCTGTTGAATTCAGAAAATGACAGAAGTCAGAGATTTGCATTACAATTAAATCACAAACTGTTCATTGTAGGTTACAAAAAAAAGTTGGTTTCATTTGATATTTGATCATTAATCCTGACTGAACTAATGATGATGAAAGTTATAGAGTCATAGAGATATACAGCATGGAAACAGACCCTTCGGTCCAACCCGTCTGTGCTGAGCCAGCACCTGGCCCATATCCCTCCAAACCGTTTCTTTTCATATACCCATCCAAATGCCTCTTAGGTGTTGCAATTGTACCAGCCTCCATCACTTCCTCTGGCAGCTCATTCCATACACGCACCACCCTCTGCGTGAAAAAGTTGCCCCTTAGGTCTCTTTTGTATCTTTCCCCTCTCACCCTAAACCTATGCCCTCTACTTCTGGACTCCCCGACCACAGGGAAAAGACTTTGTCTATTTACCCTATCCATGCCCCTCATAATTTTGTAAACCTCTATAAGGTCACCCCTCAGCCTCTGAGGCTCATGGGAAAACAGCCCCAGCCTGTTCAGCCTCTCCCTATAGCACAAATCCTCCAACCCTGGCAACATCCTTGTAAATCGTTTCTTGTCTAGATTGCTGAAGTTTTGATCTCAACCATGTGGAGTGTTTCAAAATACATTTTTATAAAATTACCAGAAAATTATTACTTTCCCTCTTCTATGTATTTCGTAGTATTTATTTTCGGATAATGTCCAGAAGTGATGGAGGCTGGTACAATTGCAACACCTAAGAGGCATTTGGATGGGTATATGAAAAGAAACGGTTTGGAGGGATATGGGCCAGGTGCTGGCTCAGCACAGACGGGTTGGACCGAAGGGTCTGTTTCCATGCTGTATATCTCTATGACTCTATAACTTTCATCGTTTCCTTTCCTCCCCCAACCCCATCCCCAAGCAACCTTGGAGTCCAAACCAGGGATTGAAGAGAATGTAGGATTTTTATTACTTCATATGTTAATGGAAGAAAATAATGAACAATTTAATCATTAAAAAGGGCTTAGCACACTGTTAGTGATCATCTTCATTTTACAAGTTTTGTTTAAAATTGCCTATAACTGTTGTAAGATTAGCTGCTAGAGTTTGGTGTTTGTCCCTAGACTTTGAAATAATTGTTTTAAGAGTTGCTGCAAAACAGAAATTTATTGTTGTTGAGGAGAGCTGTCTCCCATTCTGATTTAATGACCGTATAATGTTCTATTTCATTTACCTTATTTATATTGATATAAAAAGTGTGCTTGTGACTAATATGCCAGACCTTTAATAATATGTGATTCCCTGATGCATAACTCAGTTCTCCCCACATCTAACCCATTGCTACAGATTATCTTCCAAGGAAAAGCGCATGTTAGAGGTTTGATTTGATTCATTTATTGTGACATATATTTTGTTACAAAATATTGTGACAAGTGTTGTATAGTGTCGCCACTCTCCTGTGCCAGATTAAAACACAGAAAAATAAACTAAAACATCGAATATAAAGGCAGAAGAGTAAAGAAAAAGTATTCAACTTTACAGTTCTTCTTGTTAAATATTCCACCATGGACCACGGGCCTAGTGACCAGCCATAAGTTCCTTTTACCGTGCCGCTGCTGCTGCACAGTCTCCGCTTTTCAGCACCATCTTGCTTCCACCGATACCCTTGCCACTGAGTCTTGCTGGACCTTGCCAATGTAGATACCCCCGAAGCTGCTGGGTACTATACTGTTGAAGCTGCTGGGTATTACACATACTTACCTTCGCCGCCCCCTCCATGAATGTATACTGGACACATGCATTGCCTGGATCCCAAATCTGCCTCTGCTGCAGCAGGCATGAGTCAGCACTATGACTGCCTTGTCAATGCAGAATCCGTATAGAACCCAAACATTTCCCGCCGCTGCCACAAGTCCACACTGGACCTATTCACCAACCGCCACAAGTCCACACTGAGTCTACTTGCTGCTGCCTATGCTGATGCTTCAGCCGAACTCTTCAACAGTGGTCAGTAAAATAAATTAGAAATAAAACTGAGAAAAGAGGGAAAAATAGAAAATAAATGAACAGAGAGGATGAGCCCTTGACTTAGAAGCCTTGCTCCACCGTTAACCTTCATTGTAGTAGAAATTTATAATAGACAGTATCAGTGATACTTTATGGCTACTGTTTTTCTATTTCCCGGAGTTGTCACTTTGCTTCTAAGCATAAGGATTTATGTGTATCACAAATCATGCTTCAAAATAATGATTATAGAATCATAGAATCCTTACAAAGTGGAAACAGGCCATTTGGCCCAACTGGTCCACATTGATCCTCCAAAGAGTATCCCTCCCAGACCCATTCCCCTCCCCTATTATTCTACACTTGCCCCGACTAAGGCACCTAACCTACACCTCCCTGAACATATGGGCATTTTAGCATGGCCAATTCACCTAACCTGCACATCTTTGGACTGTGGGAGAAAACTGGACCACCCAGAGGAAAGCCATGCAGACACAGGAAGAATATGCAAATTCCACACAAACAGTCCCCTGAGGTTGGAATCGAACCCGGGTCCCTGGACCTATGAGGCAGCAGTGCTAACAAATAAGCCCTTTGAAAAATTTCTGAAAAGTCACTTCTGAAACGTAGATTTTCTGCCTGAAACAGCAAAGAGGTTCAACTGTGAAATTTAATATATCTAATAATTGACTTTAATATGTGTAGGTTTATCTTTAGCATTTCATTGAGAGAAACATAAAATGATGAAATCTGTTGATGTAAACCCTGTCTTTTGGGAGCTCCAAAGAGGCCAGGCAACGATATTGGAGACTTATTAAATCACACATGGCTCTCTGCAATGTCTGCATAAGTTGTCTATTGTCTGAGTCACCAAGCAATCTACCTTAAAGTGCTACTAATGATTGAAGCAGATTGTGCTGGCACAAGATTTTCCTAAACTGTTAGCACGTATTAAACCTTTTGGGATACATCAAAAGTAAACAATAATGTTGTTTTAAAATGAGAGGACTTGATTAGTTAATTTTGATTTTGAACAACAGACATTCAAAGCTTAATGTAAGTTGTACAAGTATGGCAATGCAACTGTTCCTACTGTCTGTAAGTTTTAAATCTAATACTCATATTGTTTTTAAAATGTGTTTAGTGTTCTTGCCTTTAATTTTTTTAAGAAGGTTCTGTTTAATAGCCTTTTCCCTCTGCCATTATTTATTTTTTTTCCATGTCAAATACAGAATTCTTGAATATTTTAGTAATTTTAAGGAGGACATGTTATCTTCTCATTTGCAATTGGTTATATTTTGACTGAGCAAGATAGTGACACAAGAGCAATTGCATTAACATGGGGTGAACCCGGCTTTAATTCTGCAGCAGTCACCACAGTAACTGAGTATAAAAGAAATCCAAATGGAGAGGGTAATCAAATCTGCATCATGTTATGATGGAGATTTGTGAAGTATGGGAATTTAACTTTAAATGTAAAAAATTATGTTGACTTATGTAAAAATGTGCTTTACCACCACCTTCCCATTGAACCACTAGGCTAAAAGATCATTTAATAGATGTTGGTTGTTTCCACCTACATAGAAATGTACAAAGACAGAAATTTGTCTTGCTTGTAAAATTGTTCAGTTTTTAAATCTGGATAATTTACTGCTAAACTGCAGCCATACCGAAAGAGTCACTCCAGAAATGTTAAAAATTAATGTTAATTTTCATTTTGATCCATCACAAATCCTCTTTTAACCTGGCTTGATGAAAAATAGAATGCCTTCAAGATGCAGCAATGTAATCAACATGATATTCCAAAGTTATATAAAGCTGTCGGAGTTTCGCTGCTTTGCTAGTTTAAGTTTCCCCAGCTAAAAGATTGTATGCCTTCTCTGGGAAAAACTTAATATCTTCAGCTTATATGCCGATTAGATCGGACCAAACGAAGTTTTACTTTCAGATTACTTAACTTCAATTCCTGGTCACCTCATCATTGGGAAATGGACCTCCAGGATGGATATTACACTGTTCTTAACAACAATTCTGCGAAAAGTAGAAAGGCATGCTTGCATTTAAGTTCCCATGTTAATGCCTTTATGCATGCAATCTAGGTATCAGATATGCTGTCTGATATCTGTGCTATCAGATATCTATAGAGCAAAAGTTGAAGACAAAATCAAATTAAGTGTCATCAACATGCAAGTTGCTGAAGTAAAAATTTGAACTTTTCTCCTGAGCCAAACACCCTGCTGGACTGTAGACATTAGGTCTGCGCTTTACCCGCATCAAAACCAACAGCCTGTATATTTAGGGTATCATGGCTATCCTGGCATCTGATAGGACTGATTAATTTATTCATATTTTCTTTTTCTCTAGTTCGGCAAGAGTACTTTATCATACAAACATATGTAAAATTTATTTCGGGTTCATCAAATGCACCCAAAATTGCACGGATTCATGTGTTATTTAGCACAAAGTAGAAAGGATGTGACAAGTGCCAGACATGGAGATATTGGCTCAGATGACCAAACATTTCGTGAAAATGGTAGTTTTTGAAGGAGTATCTTAAGGGGAAAGTGGGTTGGAGGAGCTTTTTTTTATTCACTTGTGGGACGTGGGCTTTGCTGTTTGACCAGCAACCTAAGTAACTATGACTTAAGTAATTAAAGGCGCAGCCATCAATAGTAGTGCAGTTGTAATTGGGAATTTTAATTGGGAACAAGAGGCCTGAAAGAGAAACACAGTATCTCAGTTGTGAAATTGGAGGTGATCAGAGGAATTTGCAAGTCAAACTGTAATTTGATTGGGAGCCAGTGTTGGTCAGCAAGCAGAGGAGTGGGATGGAAATGAGGCTTGTTGTGAAGTTGGGGACACAACAGAGCTTTGGACGACCTCAGATTTATGGAAGGTATAATCTGGTAGGCTTCCAGAAGTGTGTTGGAATATTCAGATTTAGAAATAACAAAAGTAAGAACTAGAGTTTTAGCATTGTGAGATGGTAACAAAGATGGAGATCATAGGCGATCTTCAAGATGGTGCAAAATGTCCCCAGAGACTACTCAGAATTAAATTGATGCCAGGTTCAGAGATGTCTCTAATTGAGCCTACAGGATTCTTAAGGGGGAGAGAGCGCAGCCAGAAGTCATGGTACATATCGATGCCTATGACATAGCTAGGAAAAGGGACAAGGAATCATTGCAATACCTTCCAGGGAATGTGGGACCTGTACAAGAAGGATGGGTTTTACCTGAACTGGAGGGGCACCAATGTTGTGGGCGGGACATTTGCTCGAGCTCTTCGTGAGGGCTTAAACTAGTTTTGGCAGGGGGCTGGAACCAGAGCTATGGATCTGAGGATGGAGTAGCTCGTGAACAGCCGGAAACCGTGTGCAGAGAGTCTGTGAGGATGGATAGACAGATGATGAGGCAAAGTTGCAATCAGTGTGATGGATTGAAGTGAGTCTATTTTAATGGAAGAAGTATCAGGAATAAGGATGGTGAACTTAGAGCATGGATCAGTACTTGGATTTTTGATGTTGTGGCCATTTTGGAAACTTGGATATCACAGGGGCAGGAATTTAGATGTTTCGGGTTTAGATATTTAAAAAAGAATGGGAGTGGAAGGTAAGAGGAGGGGGAGTGGCATTGCTAATCCGCCATGGTATCACAGCTGCAGAAAGAGAGGTCGTCAAGGAGGGTTTGTCCAAAGAGTAAATATGGGTGAAAGTCAGAAACAGGAAAGGAGCAGTCACTTTATTTGGAGTTGTTGACACCCCTCACCACCACCCCCCCCCCACCCCACCCAAAAGTAGCAACAGAGACACAAAGCAGCAGATTGGTAGGCAGATTTTGAAAAGGTGCCGAAATAAAAGGGTTGTTATCATGAATGTCTTTAACGTCCCTAATATTGATTGGAACCTCCTTAGTTCAAATAGCTTGGGTGGACAATCGTTTTTGTCAGGTGTGTCCAAGAAGATTTTCTGACTCAATATGTAGATAGGCCAACCAGAGTGGAGGCCATATTGGACTTGGTGCTTGACAATGAGCCAGGCCAGGTGTCAGATCTCTCTGTGGAGAGCATTTTGGTGATGGTGATCACAATTCCCTGATCTTTACTATGTCATGCAGAGGGATAGCAGCAGATGGTATGGGCAAGTATTTAATTGGAGGGAGGGGGAATTACAATGCTATTGGGCAGGAACCAGGATGCCTAAATTGAGATCAGATGTTCTCCGGGAAGTGTGGAGGTTGTTAAGTACACTTACTGATAGCGCTGGATAGGTTTTTCCCACTGAGGTTAAGGACAGGATGATAGAGTGAAGGAACTTTTGGTGACAAGGGATGTGAAGCATCTAGTCAAGAGGAAGAAGGAAGCTTACTTAAGGTTGAGGAGGCAAGGATCAGACAGGGCTGTACAGTGTTACAACGTAACCAGGAAGGACTGAAGAATGGACTTAGGAGAGCTAGAAGGGGGCATGACAAAGCTTTAGCAAATAGGATTAAGGAAAACACTAAAGTATTCCACACTTGTGTGAGGAGCAAAAGGATGGCCAGAGTGAAGGTAGTGTCGATCAGAGTTAGTGAAGGGAACTTGTGCCTGGAGTCGGAGGAGGTAGGAGAGGTGCTTTAGTGAATACTCTTCAGTATTCACTACAGAGAGGGACCTTGACATTTGTGAGGACAATGTGAAACAGGCTGATATGCTGGAACAAGTTGATGTTAAGAAGGAGGATGTGCTGGGATTTTGAAAAAAACAAGAGGACAGATAAGTCCCCTTGGTCAGATGGGATATACCCAAGGTTACTACAGGAAGCAAGGAAAGAGATTGCTTTGCCTTTGGTGATGATCTTTGCATCCTCACTGTCCACTGGAGTCGTGCCAGATGATTGGAGGATGGCAAATGTTATTCCCTTGTTCAAGAAAGAGAATAGGGATAATCTGGGAATTATAGACCAGTCAGTCTTGCGTCTGTGGTGGGCAAATTATTGGAGAGGATTCTGAGACACAGGATTTATGATTACTTGGAAAAGCATTGTTTGATTTGAGATAGTCAGCATGGCCTTGTGAGGGGCAGGTCATGCCTCACAAACCTTATTGAATTCTTTGAGGGTGTGATAAAATACATTGAAGATAGAGCAGTGGATATGGTGTACATGGATTTTAGCAAGGCGTTTGATAAGGTTCCATGTGGTAGCTCATTCAGAAAGTAAGGAGGCATGGGATATAAAGAAATTTGGCTGTTTGGATACAGAATTGCCTGGCTCATAGAAGCCTGAGGGTGGTGGTAGCTGGAAAGTATTCAGTCTGGAGCTCCGTGACCAGTGGTGTTCTGCTGGGGTCTGTTCTGGGACCTCTGCTCTTTATGATTTTTATAAATGACTTGAATGATGAAGTGGAAGGATGGGTTAATAAGTTTGACAATGACATGAAGGTTGATGGAGTGTTGGATAGTGTGGATGGCTGTTGTAGGTTACAACAGGACATTGATAGGATGCAGACCTGGGATGATAAGTAGCAGGTGGAGTTCAATCTGGAAATGTGTGAAGTGGTTCATTTTGGAAGTTCAAATTTGAATGCAGATTACAGGGTTAAAGGCAGGATTGTTGGCAGTATGGAGGAACAGAGGGATCTTGGGGTCCATGTCCATAGATCCCTCAAAGTTGCCAACCAAGTTGATAAGATTGTTAAGAAGGCATGTGGTGTGTTGGTTTTCATTAGCAGGGGGATTGAGTTTCAGAGCCACGAGGTGATGCTGCAGTTCTATGGAGCCCTGGTTAGACCACACTTGGAATATTGTGTTCAGTCTGGTCACCTCATTATAGGAAAGATGTGGAAGCTTCACAGAGTGTGTTGAGGAGATTTATCAGGATGCTGCCTGAACTGGAGGGCATACCTTATGAAGGAAGGTTGAGGGAGCTAAGGCTTTTCTCATTGGAGCGAAGAAGGTTGAGAGGCAACTTGATAGCAATGTACAGGATGATGAGAGGCATAGAGTGGATAGCCAGAGACTTTTTCCCAGGGAAGAAATGACTATCATGAGGAGGCAGAATTTTAAGGTGAATGGAAGAAGGATTAGGGGAGATGTCAGAAGTAGGTTCTTTACGCAGAGAGTGATGGGTGCGTAGAATGCACTGCCAGCAGTGGTAGCAGAGTCTGATGCATTAGGGACATTTAAGCGACTCTTAGGCACATGGATGATAGTAAAATGATTTGGCAGTGCCGGTGTTGGACTGGGGTGGACAGAGTTAAAAATCACATAAAACAAGTTTTTGTAGGTTAGTCTGATCTTAAATTGGATGAAAAGTCAGCACAACATCGAGGAGTGAAGGGCCTATACTATGCTGTACTGTTTTATGTTCTAAAGTTGTGAGCAAACAGTCTTTGCTTCAGACTATTACCTGGGAGAGAGATGTAGCTAGGGAATGGAGTTTGAAGCAAGGACTGATAACAATGTAATCTATTTTAATGTGGTGTTTCCCAAATATTAAATAAAAATTGTCCTTTGGCCCTAATCCTCAATTGTTGACCAGAGAAGCATAATGTGAGATAGGTCCATTTTCACAGAGGTGGTGCATATATGGAATGAGAGGAAGTAGAGAATGGCACAGTTGCAACATTTAAAAGGCATCTGAATGGATATATGATTAGGAAAGATTTAGAGGGATGTGGGCCAAATGCTGGCAAATGGGACTAGATTAATTTAGGATATCTGGCCACCATGGACAAGTTGGATCAAAGGGCCTGTTTCAGTGCTGTACATTTCTGTGGCTGAATGACTGTAAGTCATTTTGTTGCTGCAGTCTTATTAGATAGTGTGGCAATCCCGCATGGCAGGATAAGTGGTGCATTCAACAGTAATGCAGATCACCTGACATATCAATAAATTGATTTGGCAGTATTTCTGAATTCCAGTGCAGAGGATAAGAATGTGTTGAGCATCACCAGTGCTCTGCAGGTCTTCTCACCGTGACATATTGTCATCCTACTAGAGACTAATTTTCAAGATCAAAAGATATTGTCGCAGCTTATCATTTATTTAGTTAATAAAATAGTGACCAATGCTGTCCATTATCTGATAGCCCACCCAACTTCTAATGGATTAACTTTTCAGGTGTACTCCAGAAAAGTTTTTTCGGGGTCAGGAAAATCCAGAGATGGAATTGCTTGTCTCATAGGATAATCATCTAGTCTTCTGTTTATCTTGAGGACTGAGCCTTTTTGTGTTTGTGAAATTGGATTGGGTGGGTATGTAGCAATTCCTTTGCTGTTTCTTTTGCATATGCTTCTGTTGACCCCAAATTCATAATGTTTCCTAGCAGTAAGTGTTGGGAAGAGTAAACGTCAAGTGTTTCCATCTCTAACAAGTTATGAAGTAAATGGTAAACAGCATTCGATGCATTACAACAAAGGGATCCTTTGTGTTTCAGTATAGTGACAAGCATTTAACTTAAGAAAACCTCCAAAAATTCAAAGTGAAAGATTGGGAGATTTTTTGAATTGTACAAGTTATGAGGACATGGTATTCAACCAGAAATGGTGATGGAAGTAGATGGAAGAAGTTAACTGTTAAAATGCCATGGCGAAAGGACACATGAAGGCAGCTGAAGTAAACACACTGAATCAAATGGAAATAAATGCTCATGTCCTATAAACCATTTAAAATTATAATATCTGTATTTCCTTACCGTACTTCATTAGCTGTAAAGCCATTTGGTTTGAGTCGAGGCCCTGAAACGTGCTGTGTAAATATTTGTTCTTTATTTCTCTGCTTTTCTATTTTCTCACTTTTTAAGCTTAATATCTTCCCAAGAATTCTATTTCTGCTACACGTTTGTAATACCTCTTCAGCTCCTACCAATAAAAACTAATGTGTTGTTCTGAATTTTCTGTCATTAGGCCAGCTGCTCTATGTATGTAGTGAAACAATTGATATTATTGGTTGATGCTTCTGAGAAATATCACTCAGTTAAGGAAGTGATACACAGTAAATGCTGAGGTGCAACAGTGAATAACTAAAACTAAATCATCACAAACTGACCTCTGGTAAGAGTTTATCAAATCTTCAAAGCCTCGGAGAAAGAACTATTCACTAGATATATATCAACATTAATGACAAGCACAAACAAGATTAGTGATCTGGTGCTGTTGTCAGTTCCTGTTTTGCTTGCTATGAGGTTATGCAGTAGTGAAATATGAATCTTTATTTGATAGCTCTTGAACGCGAACTTCGTGCTAGTTTTTTCATTGAGATAAAATAGCCAGTATCATGATGGTAACCTGGTGGGTGAATTTTGTTTTGTCTGCCTTGCTGAAGATGTTGAGGAGATCTTACACGATTTTGGTGTCAAACGCAATTCAGCAAGCAAAAACTTGCATTCAATAGTCAAACAGAAGCAACATTGCTATTAATCTCCGAATCCGTTTGCTGAATTTATTCTATCTCTAATTTGTTTTTACATAGAATCAATTTTCACATTGGTGTAACATATTTGAAGAGGCACATGTATTACTTTATTTATATTTTCAGCACAGTTGTATGAGATAGGGTAATAAATAAGAGAAGCTAGCAAAAATGTTAACTGTGTTTTCTTTTTGTATGGGTGTTAAGCTATTGTATGTCCAGAACAACTGAAAAAAAATTTGGTTGCAGAGTTATCTATTTTGTTTTGTGCGTTAGGGTCATAGAGATGTACAGCATGGAAACAGACCCTTCAGTCCAACTCGTCCATGCCGACCAGATATCCTAAATTAATCTAGCTCCATTTGCCAGCATTTGGCCAATATCTCTCTAAACCCTTCCTATTCATATTTCCATCTAGATGCGTGTTAAATGTTGTTGTAATTGTACCAGCCTCCACCACTTCCTCTGTCAGCTCATTCCATGCACGCACCAGCCTCTGTGTAAAAACGTTGCTCCTTAAGTCCCTTTTAAATGGAAGTAAACTTAGGTTTGCTCGCTAAACTGGGAGGTTCGTTTTCAGACGTTTCATCACCATACCAGGTAACATCTTCAGTGAGCCTCTGGATAAAGCACCGGTTGTATAGCCCGCTTTCTATTTATGTGTTTGGTTTTCCTTGGGTTGGTGATGTCATTTCCTGCTCTTTTTCTCAGGGGTTGGTAACTGGGATCCAAGTCAATGTGTTTGTTGATAGAGTTCCGGTTGGAATGCCATGCTTATCGGAATTCTCATATTTGTCTTGGTTTGGCTTGTCCTAGAATGGATGTATTGTCCCAGTCAAAGTGGTGTCCTTCCTCATCTGGATGCAAAGATACTAGTGAGAGTGGGTAATGTGTCCTGGTGGCTAGTTTTCTGCCTGTTTTTCCAACGTAGTTTTTGTTCTAGTTCTTGCAAGGTATTTTGTAAATTGCATCAGAAAATGACATCACCAACCCAAGGAAACCCAAACATGTAAATAGAAAGCAGGCCAGACACCGGTGCTTCATTCAGAGGCTCACTAAAGATGTTACCTAGTATGGTGACGAAATGTCTGAAAAATTAACCTTTCAGCTCAGTGATCAAACCTACATCCAGAACTTCAACCTGAGCTACAAATCTTCTCAAAACTTGCTCCCTTTTAGATCTTTCCCCTCTCAGCTTAAACCTATGCCCTTTAGTTTTGGACTTCCCCACCCTGGAGGAAAGATCTTGCATATTTACCCTATCAATGTCCTCCACCTCTAATGCTCCAGAGAAATGCCATCTTTGCATCTTAACAATCTACAGATCCACAAAATAGCAGAACCTGCTCTTAAAAGACACTGTTCCCGGCTAACTTAATAACTATGTTTTATATTTTTAAAGTTTAATCAAGAGACAGATCTGAATAAAACATATAAAGAACAACACCGATTTTTCTGAACAAGACAGGCAGGGTGTATTTTGTTCGGATAACTGATAATGTATTTACAGGACTTTGAGATCTTGTTTGGATAATATGAAATTCGGATAATTGACGTTAGGATAACCAAGGTTGTTCTATAATCAAAAAAGGAATCCACTCTACTATTGTAAACTTACAAAACAAAAGTCAGGTAAACACTTTAAAAAGCCACTTATCTACTTCCCTGCTGTGAGCTTCCCCACACATGTTTCTGCAAGGTCAGCTGTGAATTTAGCTGTTTGTGTTTGTCTAAGAAAAATAAACGATGTCCAGACATACTTGAAATCAAATAACAGAATAGTCAGCTGTGCAGATTCACTGCTGAGTCAGACAGCAGTGCAGGTTTATTTCTCAGTTTCATTCACATGGTCACTGCTTTTGTCTGTCTTCCCTTTTTAAGGTGCGGTTGTTTTGATTTTTTTTCCCAAAATTCCAAAACAGTGCAACAGTTTAAAACAGTAATTACTGCTCCTAAAATTTGAGGAAATCAGCTCCAATGCTGAAAATACCTCAAAAAAGAACCACCTCTTACAGCCACAATTTTTTTCTGTCCTCCATGTTAGATTACCCAGTAAATAAGATACACCTCAGCTAGAATCTCTACATTGTGGAAGTAGGCCACTTGTCCCACCAAATCCATTCTGTAGGGCATCCCATCCAGACCTACCCTATCCCCACATTTCCCTTGGCTAATCCGCCTTGCCTGCACATCCCTGAACGCTATGGGTAATTTAGCATGGGCAATCCACCCAACCTGCACGTTTTTGGACTGTGGGAGGAAACCAGAGCACCAGAAGAAACTGGGGAACTGCAAATACGGAAAATGTGCAAACTTCACACAGTCGCTTGAAGTTGGAATGGTTGTACCTGTATGAGTGAAACGATTTCAAAGATTTTAGCTAACACTTTTTAAGCCAACCCTAAAGTTTTCTTTTTTAATTGATTCATGGCATGAAGACATTGCTGGCTAGGCCAGTATTTATTGCCCATCGGGCAGTTGAGAGTCAGCCAGATTGCTGTGGCTATGGAGTCACCTGTAGACCAAACCAGGTAAGGATGGCAGATTTCCTTCTCTGAAGGACATTAGTGACCCAGATGGGTTTTTTTCTGATAATTGACAATGGATTCATGGTCATCATTAGCCTCTTAATTCTAGATTTTTAAAATTGAATTCAGATTCCACCATCTGCAATGGTGAAATTTGAACCCAGGTCCCCAGAACATAACTTGGGTCTCTGGATTACTAGTCCAATGGTAATGTAACTAGATACTGCCTCCCTTAGTGCTCTCCCATCTTCTAGCCCCCTCCCCATTCTTTCTCTCTCTTGGAAGTTTTGGAAATGTATTATAACGTGTTTACATATTTCAGTGGTGTCAACAGGATTTTCATTGCTGTGCAAAACTCTTAATACTATAGAAATCTAGAATCTTACCACAGAGGAGGAGTGAGTGCTTTTTTTTGTTGGCTTATCATGTTGATGATT
Organism: Chiloscyllium plagiosum; assembly: GCF_037043375.1. Lineage (NCBI taxonomy): Eukaryota > Metazoa > Chordata > Chondrichthyes > Orectolobiformes > Hemiscylliidae > Chiloscyllium > Chiloscyllium plagiosum. The sequence continues at coordinate 26,605,757 of NW_028270181.1, read as the reverse complement.
CTTTCAAGCAATCCAAAATTAATCTCGCCGGAGAGCCTTTTCCTATGCTGTCGGTCTCTATGACTGTGAAAAAGTATGCTAATAACCAATATTAGTCTGGTTTGGTGTGATACACTTCACAAACTGAAAGCTGCATTTATCAGCACACAGGGTGTTGTACTTTGCAGTCAGTAACAACATGTAAATGCGCTATATGTAAATGAGATCTGAGGAAGGGTCACTGGACCTGAAACCTTAACTTTGATTTCTCTTCATAGATGCTGCCAGACCTATTGAACTTTTCCAGCATTTCTTGTTTTTGTTGAAAATGTGCTATATTTGTTTGAATTCCACAAAATAGATCACTGCAATTTTCTGATTGATTTCTACAGGCAGTGCCTTCATCAAACAGGATCAATCTACCTGGTTTAAAATTTGAACAGCTTGGCAGCCACCTGACAATCATCATCTAATTGGTGCATTCTCTTTGGCAACACCTCTACCAAGCAGAGTTCACTTGCAAATCAATCAAGTTAATTCTCCTCTTGTACTGTATGGAAATTTACATTAGCATTTCTTGTGAATTGTCCTGATGAGTGCAAGAAAAAAGCTTTCAATAATTTTTTTTCTTCAGCAATACTCAGTTTACTGACAGTAGTATAGATTTCAGTTTGTCAAGTTGGGATTTCGCCTCGTAAGAGTATTTTGAGCTGTGCAGACCAGAGTAGTGATAGATCAACTGCAATGTAGAGCACTAAATCTGATATCTATGTCTTTTTGACCTCAGGCTGGGCCTACATAAACTGCTTTCTTTCTGCGAATTCACGTCACTGTGCTATCTGATGAATCTAAAGAATACATGTGAACATTTTAAAGTTCCACCAAAATTGTCACCACCACTGAAGTTGTTGTATTAGACAGACTAGTGAGGCTAAAGGCGATCCTGGTCCTGATGACTTACATTCTAGATTCCTAAAAGAGGTAGCTACAGAGATAGTGGGTGTATTGGTTGCAAATTTCCAACAATGGTTAGATTCTAAAGAAGTAACAGAGTATTGGAAAACTGTCAATGTGATATCCCCCTTCAAAAGGGGAATGAAACAAAAAGCAGGTAACCATAAGCTGATTAGCCTAAAATATATTGTTGGAAATGTGTTGGATTAATTATTAAGGAGATAATAGTAGAACACTTGGAAAATCATAATTTAATCAAGCAGAGTCAGCTTGGTGAAAAAGGAAATAGTGTCTAGTTTATTACAGTTTTTCAGGAAGTCTTAATCAAAGTCTTGCATTTGCACTTCCAGAGGCCATTCGCCTCTGGAAGTGCAAAAGGTGGAGTCATAAGATAAGAGCCCATGGTATTGGCACTGTATATTAGAGTGGATAAAGAGTTGACTCTGGCAGGAAACAGTGATTGGGGATTAGGGGTTCTTTTTCAGGTTGGTTACTCATGACCACGGATTCCAAAGGATCAATGCTGGAACCAAAACGATTTGCAATACAGTTATTCTGTAACGTGATGGTTGTGTTCTTGTGCGACCCCATGCTATTTCAAAAAAAAAATCCCGCAATAAAAATAGCATTTTAAGTGTTGTTGATGCAATTGCGATACAGCCAACACCCATTTTAAAAATCTACGCTTTAGAAGCAGCAGCCCCTTAACCCTAACTCAACCTTAACCCTAATCCTAAACCTAAGCGTAACCCTAACACTAACCTGGATCCTAACCCTAACATAACCCAAACCCTAACCCTAACCAATACAGGGATCCACACTGTCACACAAGCACAGACTGAGGCTCACACTGATCACACTGCAAGGCATAGGCTGGTACAGGAGCATGAGTGGTACAGGAATGGATACTGGTAATAGGGGCTGACACTGGTACAGGGAGTATACATTAGTATATGATGTGCATCATTATTATCAGCGGTCCCTCGCAGATAGGGTCCGCTGCGGTCCCACTGTCACGGTGCATCTGTAGGTGGCTATACGGACAATGCAGCTACCAAAGGCTCTGTTACACTGGGGCAGGAGGTGATCATGGGAAGGGTGGGTGGGCCATCGGTGTGACAGTATGTTCCTTTCATTGTTTTCTCCCGGCTTCCACTTTTTCCTGATGGCAAGTCTTGGAGCTCCACACCTTCCTGGGTGCTCCTCCCCCACTTTGGATGGTCTTGGGCCAATGATCCCCAGGTATCTGTGGGAATGCCATACCTCACCAGTGAGACCTTGAGGGTATCCCTGAGGCAGTTACTGTCCACCTGGGGCTTGCCTGCCATTTCAGAGCTGGGAGTAGATCATCCGCTTGGGGAGCACAGGATTTGTTCAGGTATGGAGGCCAGGCTGGTAATTGGGTCACATGTTGGGCACAGAGGATGTATACTGAAAGGGTAATACAGATGGCTCCTGCCCATAATGTAATTCCAGTAATCATGGCACAGTACCACACCTGGTGCCAGTTAGCAGAATATTCCTGATCCATCCTGGATTGTCTTGGCATCTCCCTGACACAAAGATTAATTTTTGGTCCCAGCAACTGAACAGAAACTTCATAAGAACATTGAAAACATGTTTTGTGTAGTTTCTCCAGGGTATGTTGACTTTGAGTGACGACATTGAGGGGAGGGAAAAGTCTTTTCCAAATTCACAACTCGTGTTAGAGGAGATTCTGGATTGAGGGAAAGGAGTCAAAGTGATCTTTGGATGAGAGATGTGTCTGGGATTGTGGAGCATTTATTGCCGAAATACAGCTGGGCAGCTTTACAAAGCTAGTGAAGGTTGGTAAGCTGTTTTGGCTTAAAATTGGCTTAAAATGCTGATGACTGTGTTAGGTACAGTGTTGTTGGTGTCCTATGTGTGTATACAAATGGCTCAGTGCCTTCAATACTCCACCAATGTCTTGGTAAGGGAGCGAGGTGGCCAACAGGTTATATAATGGGCAAATAAGTGAGAACACAGATTCCCATTGCTGCATCTCATTTATTGAAAGCAGTACCCACTGTGTGGCTCAAGGCAGTACCTCATCTTCCAAAGAACAGACTCGACTCCCTTATCTAAGATATTCTGACATTAGCGGAAGCCCAGAGAAGGTTCACTTGGCTGATCCCCAGCATGGAAGGGCTGTCCTACAGATGGCATCAAAATTGGAAGTGTAGTAGACAGCAAAGAAGATTACCTCAGAACAGGATGTACATGTATTTGGAAAGGCAAGGACTGATCAGAAATAGTCAGCATGGCTTTGTGTGTGGGAAATCATGTCTCACAAACTTGGTTGAGTTTTTTGAAGAAGTAACAAAGCGGATTGATGAGGGCAGAGCGGTAGATGTGATCTATATGGACTTCAGTAAGGCATGCAACAAGTTTCCCCATGGGAGACTGGTTAGCCAGATTAGATCTCTCAGAATACAGGGAGAACTAGCCATATGGATACAGAACTGGCTCAAAGTTAGAAAACAGAGGGTGGTGGTGAAGGGTTGTTTTTCAGACCAGAGTGCCACAAGGATTGTGGCTGGGTCATCTACTTTTTGTCATTTACATAAATGATTTGGATGTGAGCATAACAGGTATAGTTGGTAAGTTTGCAGATAACACCAAAATTGGAGGTTTAGTGGACGGCGAAGAGGGTTACCTCAGATTACAACGGGATCTTGATCAGATGGGCCAATGGGCTAAGGATTGGCAGATGGAGTATAATTTAGATAAATGTGAGGTACTGTATTTTGGAAAGGCAGATCACGGCAGGACTTATATACTTAATGGTAATGTGCCAGGGAGTGTTGCTGAACAAAGAGACCTTGGAATACAGGTTCATAACTCCTTGAAAGTGGAGTCACAGGCAGATAGGATAGTGAAAAAGGCATTTGGTATGCTTTCCTTTATTGGTCAGAGCATTGAGTATAGGAGTTAGGAGGTCATGTAGAGGCTATACAGGACATTGGTTAGGCCATGTTTGGGATACTGTGTGCAACTTCCGTCTCCCTGCTGTAGGAAGGATGTTGTGAAACTTGAAAGGGTTCAGAAAAGATTTACAAGGATGTTGCCAAGGTTGGAGGGTTTGAGCTATAGGGAGAGGTCGAATAGGCCGGGCTGTTTTCCCTGGAGTGTTAGAGGTTTATAAAATCATGAGGGGTAAGAATAGACAAGTCCTTTCCCCAGGGTGGGGGAGTCCAAAACTAGAGGGCACAGGATTAGGATGAGAGGGGAAAGATTTAAAAAGGACCAAAGGGGCAACTATTTCAAGCAGAGGGTGGTGCATATATGGAATGAGCTGCCAGAGGAAGTGGTGAAGGTTGATACAATCACAACTTTTAAGTGGTGGATGGGTAGATGAATAGGAAGGGTTTAGAGGGATATGGGCCAAATGCTGGCAAATAGGACAAGATTAACTTAGGATAACTGGTCAGCATTGACGATTTGGATCGAAGGGTCTGTTTCCGTGCTGTCCATCTCTGTGACTCTGATTCGTCAATTGTGTTTCAGCCAATTCACATTGATGAACGCATGTTATAGCAGAATGACCCGTATATATTAATGACTTGGAGGAAGGAAGTGAATGTACTGTAGCCAGATTTGCAGACAACACCAAAGTAGGTAGAAAAACAAGTTGTAGGAGGGATATATAGACCTTACAGGGAGACATTGATAAGTGAGCAAAATGTTGGCAAATGGAGTGCAGTATAATATGGGAAATGTGAAGTTCATTTTGGAATGGAGAACAAAAGATTAACATTATTTAAATGGAGAGAAACGGCAGGAAGCTGCAGCACAGCATAATGGGACTTTGGGTACTTCTGCATGAAACACAGGTGCAGCATGTAGTCATGAAGACTAATGAATATTGGCCCTTATTTTAAGGGGGTTGGAGTATAAGAGTTGGGAAGCCTTATTGCAACTGTACAAGGTGCTGGTGAGACCATATCTGGAGTACCTGAAAGAGTTTTGGTCTCCTCGTTTAAGTAATGACATAATTTTGTTGGAATCAATTCATAGAGGGTTCAGTAGGATGATCACTGGTCTTTTGAATAAAGGCTAAACAGCTGAGACACTACTCTCCGGAGTTTCGAAGAATGAGAGGTGATCTTCTTGAAACATATAGGATTGTTAAAGGTCTTAACAGGGTAAATGCTGAGAGAATATTTCCCCTCCTGGGTGAGTCTAGGACCAGAGGACAGTCTCCAAATAAAGGGGCACCGATTTAAAACTCCAGATGAGGAGGATTTCCTTCTCAGAGGAAAGAGAGTCAATGGAACTCCTTGTCATAGAGAGGTGATGGGCAAGTCCTTGTGTATATTTAGAGTTGAGATAGATAGACCTTGATCAAGGAATCAAGGGTTACAGGGAAAGGTCAGGAAAGTGGACTTAAGGAATGTGAGATCAGCCAGGATCCCATTGAATGATGGAGCAATTTCATGGGGATAAATAGTCTACTCCTGTTGTTATTTCTAATAATATTATGGTAAAAGGCAGCAGAAAGAGAGGCATATTATTAAACTTCTTCCAATCAGTTGGTCAAGAAAGAAATCAGAAGTCAATCTTTACTCATTTTTAGATTTATTCACAATAAAAAGGTATGGCCACTCATGTCTGTAGTTTCTCATTACAATATCTTTGTTCTGTTTCGAACTGGGAACCATTTGCAAGGCAAACAAAATGACCACTCTAATATTGCAATCAAGTGTCCCTTTATAAATTCATAGAATCCTACAGCACAGACACAGACCCTTCGGTCCAACCAATCCATGCCGAACATAATCCCAAACTAAATTTGTACCACCTGCCTACACCTGGTCCATGACCCTCCAAACCTTTCCTGTTCATGTATTTATCCAAATGCCTTAAGTCTGTATTGACTAAATCAACTGGACAAATAAATCTAATGACACCCACATTGAGTGTCTACTTAACTCTAAAGTCAATGATAGAAAGTTTCCAGAATTTTGTTGTGATCCAATGTAGCCGTTTGTAAAACCAAGAGGAGGCGATCAGATTTCAAACAGGCTGTGATAGGACAGCCATAGCTGCTGAACTTGTAATCCTACACCTTAATTATTGCAGGAGTACTGTATTACATAATGTGTAATACTCGCCTAAAATAGATATCAATTTAAGAGCCAAGTGAGAGAACCGTCTCGAGTAAAGCCTGCAAACTGAAACAATCCTCTGAAGCAGAAACCGTAAATTGAAACCTAGCACTAACAATTTTTTGATCAAGTCAATAACCTAAAATAAGGTAGTGACCTGGCTTGGTTTATGTGCTTCATATATGTTCCATTAGAACTGAGGGAGACAACTTCATTAGATTTGTATCTTATGAACTATCATATCAACTTTAGATTAGATTAGATTCCCTAGAAACAGGCCCTTCGGCCCAACAGGTCCACACCGACCCTCCGAAGAGAAACCCACCCCCCTATAGTTACCCCTGACTAATACACTTAACACTATAGGCAATTTAACATGGTCAATTCACCTAACCTGCCCACCTTTGGACTTTGGGAGGAAACCGGAGCACCCGGAGGAAATCCACGCAGACACAGGGAATGTGCAAACTCCACACAGACAGTTGCCCGAGGCGGCAATTGAACCCAGGTCCCTGGTGCTGTGAGGCAGCAGTGCTAACCACTGAGCCACCATAATTGTGTGATATTTTCCAGTTTTTTCTTTCTAATATTTTTCATTCTTTTATTACCTTCATCTTCGAAAGCATTTCTGTGATGCTTTTTCTTTCTCCTCTTTCTTCCTCCTCTCCAGGTGATTAGCAGAATTAATTTAACCCTTGCTAGTTACATTAGAATTGCTACTTTTTAGCAAATGGTTTTTACTTTCACAAGGGGTGGAAGATAATTTATAACTTTTTTAAACAGAATATTTGCAGTACAATATGCAATGTGTCCTACCTGTAGACGCTTAATTTGTAAAACTAACGTGAATGGAAACCCCAACACTTTAAAGGTTCCTTCAGTGGAGAAGTAGCCAAAATTGAGGCAGAAGATCTAATTCCCAATTTTGACACTGTGCTTACTGGAAAGTTTACGGTTTCTCTTATTCAAAGCATGCAGTTAATTTTGTTGATATTATGTAATATTTAGAGAGTAAATTACAGAGCTTGATTTCAGCAGAAGGTTGAAATTATCCAGTTTTGCACCTATTTTCGTTTATTCTAGCAGAACTTCAGTGCGGCTGCCTTTGCATAACTGTAAATAGACTTTGACTTACAAACTCTTATGTTCACTGTTACTATATGCTGTATCTATTTGCACAATTGTTAAACCTCCTGATTAACGTTATTGGTTGTGAACTGATCTTGTAGCCAGTTCACGTTGATTCATTTATTTGCTTCCCTTTGAGAAAAGTTGTGCTGTATTTCATGTAACATAGCTCAGTCATTTACATTTTTCATTTCCTCAGTTTGCTATAAATAGATAGCTGTGGCATAATTTCAAGGATGGAAATAACTAGTTCTTATTGAGGGCAAAGAATGATGCATGGCATTAAGTACAGAACTGTTAGCTATTCCTAGGAAGCATAGTTTGTCATTTAACTGATAGTCATTACAAATCCAGTGCAATGTTTATTATACTGGACTAGCAAACCAAAGGTTAAGAATTCCAATATATTGAATTCAATAATTTGTTGTGTGTCATTTTAAGTTGTGATTGTGTCACTGTCAAGGCCAGTATTTATTGCCCACTTCTAATAGCTGTATAGTGAGTGAGTGGTGGTGAGCGAACTTCTTGTGACATTGCATTCAATTGAGCCATCTGATTAATTGATATAATAAAGGAGTGAACCTGTAACTATGGACTTTCAATCCCAAAACAATGGAGCTGATATTTAAAATCATTCCTTCTGAAATCATCGATTTTCTATTATCACCACTGCCAATTCTTTTAATATGAGGTGTAACTCATCTGGACAAAATGACCTAACCATATTGAATATTGCAAACCTAACTGTTATGTCTTTTCTCAATCTTCCCTCTTTGTCCCTCATAGGATTGTTTTGTGCCAGATTTTGTGTTCCCTTATGTTTTGGCAGCCTTTCAATCTCATCCTCTCTTTGCCAGTCTTATTTTCCTCTTGGTTTTCTCTTTCATCATATTATATTTTAGATTAGATTAGATTAGATTAGATTACTTACAG
>NW_028270181.1:26590134-26592634 GCF_037043375.1 Chiloscyllium plagiosum | reverse complement strand
TCTCTCTCTCTCTCTAGCCTCTCTCTCACTCTCTAGCCTCTCTCTCTCTAGCCTCTCTCTCTCTCTCTAGCCTCCCTCTCTCGCGCCTCTCTCGCGCCTCTCTCGCGCCTCTCTCGCGCCTCTCTCGCGCCTCTCTCTCTCTCTCTCTCTCTCTCTCTCTCTCTAGCCTCTCTCTCTCTAGCCTCTCTCTCTCTACCCTCTCTCTCTCTAGCCTCTCTCTCTCTAGCCTCTCTCTCTCTAGCCTCTCTCTCTCTAGCCTCTCTCTCTCTAGCCTCTCTCTCTCTAGCCTCTCTCTCTCTCGCCTCTCTCTCTCTAGCCTCTCTCTCTCTAGCCTCTCTCTCTCTAGCCTCTCTCTCTCTAGCCTCTCTCTCTCTAGCCTCTCTCTCTCTCTAGCCTCTCTCTAGCCTCTCTCTCTCTCTAGCCTCTCTCTCTCTCTAGCCTCTCTCTCTCTCGCCTTTCTCTCTCTAGCCTCTCTCTCTCTCGCCTCTCTCTCTCTAGCCTCTCTCTCTCTAGCCTCTCTCTCTCTAGCCTCTCTCTCTCTCGCCTCTCTCTCTCTAGCCTCTCTCTCTCTAGCCTCTCTCTCTCTCTAGCCTCTCTCTCTCTCTAGCCTCTCTCTCTCTCTAGCCTCTCTCTCTCTCTCCTTTCTCTCTCTAGCCTCTCTCTCTCTCGCCTCTCTCTCTCTGCCTCTCTCTCTCTAGCCTCTCTCTCCCTCTCGAGCCTCTCTCTCGCCTCTCTCTCGCCTCTCTCGCCTCTCTCCGCCTCTCTCTCGCCTCTCTCTCGCCTCTCTCTCGCCTCTCTCTCGCCTCTCTCTCGCCTCTCGCTCGCCTCTCGCTCGCCTCTCGCTCGCCTCTCGCTCGCCTCTCGCTCGCCTCTCGCTCGCCTCTCGCTCGCCTCTCGCTCGCCTCTCGCTCGCCTCTCGCTCGCCTCTCGCTCGCCTCTCGCTCGCCTCTCGCTCGCCTCTCGCTCGCCTCTCGCTCGCCTCTCGCTCGCTCTCTCTCGCTCGCCTCTCTCTCTCTAGCCTCTCTCTCTCTAGCCTCTTCTCTAGCCTCTCTCTCCCTCTCTAGCCTCTCTCTCTCTAGCCTCTCTCTCTCTAGCCTCTCTCTCTCTCTCTAGCCTCTCTCTCTCTCTCTCTCTAGCCTCTCTCTCCCTCTCTAGCTCTCTCTCTCTCTCTAGCCTCTCTCTCTCTAGCCTCTCTCTCTCTAGCCTCTCTCTCTCTCTCTAGCCTCTCTCTCTCTCTCTCTAGCCTCTCTCTTTCTCTCTCTCTAGCCTCTCTCTAGCCTCTCTCTAGCCTCTCTCTAGCCTCTCTCTAGCCTCTCTCTAGCCTCTCTCTCGCCTCTCTCTTCGCCTCTCTCTCGCCTCTCTCTAGCCTCTCTCTCTCTAGCCTCTCTCTCTCTCTCTAGCCACTCTCTCTCTCTAGCCTCTCTCTCTAGCCTCTCTCTCTCTCTCTCTCTCTAGCCTCTCTCTCTCTAGCCTCTCTCTCTCTCTCCTCTCTCTCTCTCTCCTCTCTCTCTCTAGCCTCTCTCTCTCTAGCCTCTCTCTAGCCTCTCTCTAGCCTCTCTCTAGCCTCTCTCTCCCTCTCTCGCCTCTCGCCTCTCTCTCGCCTCTCTCTCGCCTCTCTCTCGCCTCTCTCTCGCCTCTCTCTCGCCTCTCTCTAGCCTCTCTCTAGCCTCTCTCTAGCCTCTCTCTCGCCTCTCTCTCGCCTCTCTCTCGCCTCTCTCTCGCCTCTCTCTCGCCTCTCTCTCGCCTCTCTCTCGCCTCTCTCTCGCCTCTCTCTCGCCTCTCTCTCGCCTCTCTCTCGCCTCTCGCTCGCCTCTCGCTCGCCTCTCGCTCGCCTCTCGCCTCGCCTCTCGCTCGCCTCTCGTTCGCCTCTCGCTCGCCTCTCGCTCGCCTCTCGCTCGCCTCTCGCTCTGCCTCTCGCTCGCTCGCCTCTCTCTCTCTAGCCTCTCTCTAGCCTCTCTCTCCCTCTCTAGCCTCTCTCTCTCTCTCTAGCCTCTCTCTCTCTAGCCTCTCTCTCTCTAGCCTCTCTCTCTCTCTCTAGCCTCTCTCTCTCTCTCTCTAGCCTCTCTCTTTCTCTCTCTCTAGCCTCTCTCTAGCCTCTCTCTAGCCTCTCTCTAGCCTCTCTCTCGCCTCTCTCTCGCCTCTCTCTAGCCTCTCTCTCTCTAGCCTCTCTCTCTCTCTCTAGCCACTCTCTCTCTCTAGCCTCTCTCTCTAGCCTCTCTCTCTCTCTCTCTCTCTCTAGCCTCTCTCTCTCTAGCCTCTCTCTCTCTCTCCTCTCTCTCTCTAGCCTCTCTCTCTCTAGCCTCTCTCTAGCCTCTCTCTAGCCTCTCTCTAGCCTCTCTCTAGCCTCTCTCTCCCTCTCTCGCCCCTCTCGCCTCTCTCTCGCCTCTCTCTCGCCTCTCTCTCGCCTCTCTCTCGCCTCTCTCTAGCCTCTCTCTCGCCTCTCTCTAGCCTCTCTCTAGCCTCTCTCTAGCCTCTCTCTAGCCTCTCTCTAGCCTCTCTC
>NW_028270181.1:26571841-26589634 GCF_037043375.1 Chiloscyllium plagiosum | reverse complement strand
AGCCTCTCTCTCTCTAGCCTCTCTCTCTCTCTCCTCTCTCTCTCTAGCCTCTCTCTCTCTAGCCTCTCTCTAGCCTCTCTCTAGCCTCTCTCTAGCCTCTCTCTAGCCTCTCTCTCCCTCTCTCGCCCTCTCGCCTCTCTCTCGCCTCTCTCTCGCCTCTCTCTCGCCTCTCTCTCGCCTCTCTCTAGCCTCTCTCTCGCCTCTCTCTAGCCTCTCTCTAGCCTCTCTCTAGCCTCTCTCTAGCCTCTCTCTAGCCTCTCTCTAGCCTCTCTCTAGCCTCTCTCTAGCCTCTCTCTCGCCTCTCTCTCGCCTCTCTCTCGCCTCTCTCTCGCCTCTCTCTCGCCTCTCTCTCGCCTCTCTCTCGCCTCTCTCTCGCCTCTCTCTCGCCTCTCTCTCGCCTCTCTCTCGCCTCTCTCTCGCCTCTCTCTCGCCTCTCTCTCGCCTCTCTCTAGCCTCTCTCTCTCTCTCTCTCTCTCTCTCTCTAGCCTCTCTCTCTCTAGCCTCTCTCTCTCTCTCTCTCTCTCTAGCCTCTCTCTCTCTAGCCTCTCTCTCTCTCGCCTCTCTCTCTCTCGCCTCTCTCTCTCTAGCCTCTCTCTCTCTAGCCTCTCTCTAGCCTCTCTCTAGCCTCTCTCTAGCCTCTCTCTCCCTCTCTAGCCTCTCTCTCGCTCTTGCGCCTCTCTCGCGCCTCTCTCGCGCCTCTCTCGCGCCTCTCTCGCGCCTCTCTCGCGCCTCTCTCGCGCCTCTCTCGCGCCTCTCTCGCGCCTCTCTCGCGCCTCTCTCGCGCCTCTCTCGCGCCTCTCTCGCGCCTCTCTCGCGCCTCTCTCGCGCCTCTCTCGCGCCTCTCTCTCTCTAGCCTCTCTCTAGTCTCTCTCTAGCCTCTCTCTAGCCTCTCTCTCTCGAGCCTCTCTCTCTCTAGCCTCTCTCTCTCGAGCCTCTCTCTCTCTCGAGCCTCTCTCTCTCTCGAGCCTCTCTCTCTCTAGCCTCTCTCTCTCTAGCCTCTCTCTCTCTAGCCTCTCTCTCTCTAGCCTCTCTCTCTCTAGCCTCTCTCTCTCTAGCCTCTCTCTCTCTAGCCTCTCTCTCTCTAGCCTCTCTCTCTCTAGCCTCTCTCTCTCTAGCCTCTCTCTCTCTAGCCTCTCTCTCTCTAGCCTCTCTCTCTCTAGCCTCTCTCTCTCTAGCCTCTCTCTCTCTAGCCTCTCTCTCTCTCTCTCTCTCTAGCCTCTCTCTCTCTCTAGCCTCTCTCTCTCTCTAGCCTCTCTCTCTCTCTAGCCTCTCTCTCTCTCTAGCCTCTCTCTCTCTCTAGCCTCTCTCTCTCTCTAGCCTCTCTCTCTCTCTCGCCTCTCTCTCTCTCTCGCCTCTCTCTCTCTCGCCTCTCTCTCTCTCGCCTCTCTCTCTCTAGCCTCTCTCTCTCTAGCCTCTCTCTCTCTCTAGCCTCTCTCTCTCTCTAGCCTCTCTCTCTCTCTAGCCTCTCTCTCTCTAGCCTCTCTCTCTCTAGCCTCTCTCTCCCTCTCTAGCCTCTCTCTCGCCCTCTCGCCTCTCTCTCGCCTCTCTCTCGCCTCTCTCTCGCCTCTCTCTCGCCTCTCTCTCGCCTCTCTCTCGCCTCTCTCTCGCCTCTCTCTCGCCTCTCTCTCTCTAGCCTCTCTCTCTCTAGCCTCTCTCTCTCTAGCCTCTCTCTCTCTCTAGCCTCTCTCTCTCTCGCCTCTCTCTCTCTAGCCTCTCTCTCTCTAGCCTCTCTCTCTCTCTAGCCTCTCTCTCTCTCTCTAGCCTCTCTCTCTCTCTCTCTCTCTAGCCTCTCTCTTTCTCTCTCTCTAGCCTCTCTCTCTAGCCTCTCTCTAGCCTCTCTCTAGCCTCTCTCTAGCCTCTCTCTAGCCTCTCTCTAGCCTCTCTCTAGCCTCTCTCTCGCCTCTCTCTCGCCTCTCTCTCGCCTCTCTCTCGCCTCTCTCTAGCCTCTCTCTAGCCTCTCTCTAGCCTCTCTCTCTCTCTCTCTCTCTAGCCTCTCTCTCTCTCTAGCCTCTCTCTCTCTAGCCTCTCTCTCTCTCTCTCTCTCTCTCTAGCCTCTCTCTCTCTCTAGCCTCTCTCTCTCTAGCCTCTCTCTCTCTCTCTCTAGCCTCTCTCTCTAGCCTCTCTCTCTCTCGCCTCTCTCTCTCTCGCCTCTCTCTCGCCTCTCTCTAGCCTCTCTCTAGCCTCTCTCTAGCCTCTCTCTAGCCTCTCTCTCTCTCTCTCTCTCTAGCCTCTCTCTCTCTCTAGCCTCTCTCTCTCTAGCCTCTCTCTCTCTCTCTCTCTCTCTAGCCTCTCTCTCTCTAGCCTCTCTCTCTCTAGCCTCTCTCTCTCTAGCCTCTCTCTAGCCTCTCTCTAGCCTCTCTCTAGCCTCTCTCTAGCCTCTCTCTAGCCTCTCTCTAGCCTCTCTCTAGCCTCTCTCTCCCTCTCTAGCCTCTCTCTCGCCCTCGCGCCTCTCTCGCGCCTCTCTCGCGCCTCTCTCGCGCCTCTCTCGCGCCTCTCTCGCGCCTCTCTCGCGCCTCTCTCGCGCCTCTCTCGCGCCTCTCTCGCGCCTCTCTCGCGCCTCTCTCCCTCTAGCCTCTCTCCCTCTAGCCTCTCTCCCTCTAGCCTCTCTCTCTCTAGCCTCTCTCTCTAGCCTCTCTCTCTCTAGCCTCTCTCTCTCTAGCCTCTCTCTCTCTAGCCTCTCTCTCTCTAGCCTCTCTCTCTCTAGCCTCTCTCTCTCTAGCCTCTCTCTCTCTAGCCTCTCTCTCTCTCTCGCCTCTCTCTCTCTAGCCTCTCTCTCTCTAGCCTCTCTCTCTCTCTAGCCTCTCTCTCTCTCGCCTCTCTCTCTCTCTCGCCTCTCTCTCTCTAGCCTCTCTCTCTCTAGCCTCTCTCTCTCTAGCCTCTCTCTCTCTAGCCTCTCTCTCTCTAGCCTCTCTCTCTCTAGCCTCTCTCTCTCTAGCCTCTCTCTCTCTAGCCTCTCTCTCTCTAGCCTCTCTCTCTCTAGCCTCTCTCTCTCTAGCCTCTCTCTCTCTAGCCTCTCTCTCTCTAGCCTCTATCTCTCTAGCCTCTCTCTCTCTAGCCTCTCTCTCTAGCCTCTCTCTCTCTCTAGCCTCTCTCTCTCTAGCCTCTCTCTCTCTAGCCTCTCTCTCTCTAGCCTCTCTCTCTCTAGCCTCTCTCTCTCTCTAGCGTCTGTCTCTAGCCTCTCTCTCTCTAGCCTCTCTCTCTAGCCTCTCTCTCTCTAGCCTCTCTCTCTCTCTCTCTCTCTAGCCTCTCTCTCTCTCTAGCCTTTCTCTCTCTCTCTAGCCTCTCTCTCTCTCTAGCCTCTCTCTCTCTCTAGCCTCTCTCTCTCTAGCCTCTCTCTCTCTCTAGCCTCTCTCTCTCTCTAGCCTCTCTCTCTCTCTAGCCTCTCTCTCTCTCGCCTTTCTCTCTCTAGCCTCTCTCTCTCTCTAGCCTCTCTCTCTCTCTAGCCTCTCTCTCTCTCGCCTCTCTCTCTCTAGCCTCTCTCTCTCTAGCCTCTCTCTCCCTCTCTAGCCTCTCTCTCGCCTCTCTCTCGCCTCTCTCTCGCCTCTCTCTCGCCTCTCTCTCGCCTCTCTCTCGCCTCTCTCTCGCCTCTCTCTCGCCTCTCTCTCGCCTCTCTCTCGCCTCTCTCTCTCTCTAGCCTCTCTCTCTCTCGCCTTTCTCTCTCTAGCCTCTCTCTCTCTCTAGCCTCTCTCTCTCTCTAGCCTCTCTCTCTCTCGCCTCTCTCTCTCTAGCCTCTCTCTCTCTAGCCTCTCTCTCCCTCTCTAGCCTCTCTCTAGCCTCTCTCTAGCCTCTCTCTCGCCTCTCTCTCGCCTCTCTCTCGCCTCTCTCTCGCCTCTCTCTCGCCTCTCTCTCGCCTCTCTCTCGCCTCTCTCTCGCCTCTCTCTCGCCTCTCTCTCGCCTCTCTCTCGCCTCTCTCTCGCCTCTCTCTCGCCTCTCTCTCGCCTCTCTCGCCTCTCTCTCGCCTCTCTCTCGCCTCTCTCTCGCCTCTCGCTCGCCTCTCGCTCGCCTCTCGCTCGCCTCTCGCTCGCCTCTCGCTCGCCTCTCGCTCGCCTCTCGCTCGCCTCTCGCTCGCCTCTCGCTCGCCTCTCGCTCGCCTCTCTCTCGCCTCTCGCTCGCCTCTCTCTCGCCTCTCTCTCGCCTCTCTCTCGCCTCTCTCTCGCCTCTCTCTCGCCTCTCTCTCGCCTCTCTCTCGCCTCTCTCTCGCCTCTCTCTCGCCTCTCTCTCGCCTCTCTCTCGCCTCTCTCTCGCCTCTCTCTCGCCTCTCGCTCGCCTCTCGCTCGCCTCTCGCTCGCCTCTCGCTCGCCTCTCGCTCGCCTCTCGCTCGCCTCTCTCTCGCTCGCCTCTCTCTCGCTCGCCTCTCTCTCTCTAGCCTCTCTCTAGCCTCTCTCTCCCTCTCTAGCCTCTCTCTCTCTCTAGCCTCTCTCTCTCTAGCCTCTCTCTCTCTCTCTAGCCTCTCTCTCTCTCTCTCTCTCTCTAGCCTCTCTCTTTCTCTCTCTCTCTAGCCTCTCTCTAGCCTCTCTCTAGCCTCTCTCTAGCCTCTCTCTAGCCTCTCTCTAGCCTCTCACTAGCCTCTCACTAGCCTCTCTCTAGCCTCTCTCTCGCCTCTCTCTCGCCTCTCTCTCGCCTCTCTCTCTCTAGCCTCTCTCTCTCTCTCTAGCCTCTCTCTCTCTCTAGCCTCTCTCTCTCTAGCCTCTCTCTCTCTCTCTCTCTCTAGCCTCTCTCTCTCTCGCCTCTCTCTCTCTCGCCTCTCTCTCTCTAGCCTCTCTCTCTCTAGCCTCTCTCTAGCCTCTCTCTAGCCTCTCTCTAGCCTCTCTCTAGCCTCTCTCTAGCCTCTCTCTAGCCTCTCTCTAGCCTCTCTCTAGCCTCTCTCTAGCCTCTCTCTAGCCTCTCTCTAGCCTCTCTCTAGCCTCTCTCTCCCTCTCTAGCCTCTCTCTCGCCCTCTCGCCTCTCTCTCGCCTCTCTCTCGCCTCTCTCTCGCCTCTCTCTCGCCTCTCTCTCGCCTCTCTCTAGCCTCTCTCTAGCCTCTCTCTAGCCTCTCTCTCGCCTCTCTCTCGCCTCTCTCTCGCCTCTCTCTCGCCTCTCTCTCGCCTCTCTCTCGCCTCTCTCTCGCCTCTCTCTCGCCTCTCTCTCGCCTCTCTCTCGCCTCTCTCTCGCCTCTCTCTCGCCTCTCTCTCGCCTCTCTCTCGCCTCTCTCTCGCCTCTCTCTCGCCTCTCTCTCGCCTCTCTCTCGCCTCTCTCTCGCCTCTCTCTCGCCTCTCTCTCGCCTCTCTCTCGCCTCTCTCTCGCCTCTCTCTCGCCTCTCTCTCGCCTCTCTCTCGCCTCTCTCTCGCCTCTCTCTCGCCTCTCTCTCTCTCTCTCTAGCGTCTCTCTCTCTAGCCTCTCTCTCTCTAGCCTCTCTCTCTCTATCCTCTCTCTCTCTAGCCTCTCTCTCTAGCCTCTCTCTCTCTCGCCTCTCTCTCTCTAGCCTCTCTCTCTCTAGCCTCTCTCTAGCCTCTCTCTAGCCTCTCTCTCCCTCTCTCTCCCTCTCTAGCCTCTCTCTCGCCTCTCTCGCGCCTCTCTCGCGCCTCTCTCGCGCCTCTCTCGCGCCTCTCTCGCGCCTCTCTCGCGCCTCTCTCGCGCCTCTCTCGCGCCTCTCTCGCGCCTCTCTCGCGCCTCTCTCGCGCCTCTCTCGCGCCTCTCTCGCGCCTCTCTCGCGCCTCTCTCGCGCCTCTCTCGCGCCTCTCTCGCGCCTCTCTCGCGCCTCTCTCGCGCCTCTCTCGCGCCTCTCTCGCGCCTCTCTCGCGCCTCTCTCGCGCCTCTCTCGCGCCTCTCTCGCGCCTCTCTCGCGCCTCTCTCGCGCCTCTCTCGCGCCTCTCTCTAGCCTCTCTCTAGCCTCTCTCTCTCTAGCCTCTCTCTCTCTAGCCTCTCTCTCTCTAGCCTCTCTCTCTCTAGCCTCTCTCTCTCTAGCCTCTCTCTCTCTAGCCTCTCTCTCTCTAGCCTCTCTCTCTCTAGCCTCTCTCTCTCTAGCCTCTCTCTCTCTAGCCTCTCTCTCTCTAGCCTCTCTCTCTCTAGCCTCTCTCTCTCTAGCCTCTCTCTCTCTAGCCTCTCTCTCTCTAGCCTCTCTCTCTCTAGCCTCTCTCTCTCTAGCCTCTCTCTATCTAGCCTCTCTCTCTCTAGCCTCTCTCTCTCTAGCCTCTCTCTCTCTCGCCTCTCTCTCTCTCGCCTCTCTCTCACTCTAGCCTCTCTCTCTCTCTAGCCTCTCTCTCTCTCTAGCCTCTCTCTCTCTAGCCTCTCTCTCTCTAGCCTCTCTCTCTCTAGCCTCTCTCTCTCTCGCCTCTCTCTCTCTAGCCTCTCTCTCTCTAGCCTCTCTCTCTCGCCTCTCTCTCGCCTCTCTCTCGCCTCTCTCTCGCCTCTCTCTCGCCTCTCTCTCGCCTCTCTCTCGCCTCTCTCTCGCCTCTCTCTCGCCTCTCTCTCGCCTCTCTCTCGCCTCTCTCTCGCCTCTCTCTCGCCTCTCTCTCGCCTCTCTCTCGCCTCTCTCTCGCCTCTCTCTCGCCTCTCTCTCGCCTCTCTCTCGCCTCTCTCTCGCCTCTCTCTCGCCTCTCTCTCTCTCTCTCGCCTCTCTCTCTCGCCTCTCTCTCTCTCTAGCCTCTCTCTCTCTAGCCTCTCTCTCTCTCTCTAGCCTCTCTCTCTCTAGCCTCTCTCTCTCTCGCCTCTCTCTCTCTCGCCTCTCTCTCTCTCGCCTCTCTCTCTCTCGCCTCTCTCTCTCTCGCCTCTCTCTAGCCTCTCTCTAGCCTCTCTCTAGCCTCTCTCTAGCCTCTCTCTAGCCTCTCTCTAGCCTCTCTCTAGCCTCTCTCTAGCCTCTCTCTAGCCTCTCTCTAGCCTCTCTCTATCCTCTCTCTCTCTCTCTCTCTCTAGCCTCTCTCTCTCTAGCCTCTCTCTCTCTAGCCTCTCTCTCTCTCTCTCTCTCTAGCCTCTCTCTCTCTAGCCTCTCTCTCTCTAGCCTCTCTCTCTCTAGCCTCTCTCTAGCCTCTCTCTAGCCTCTCTCTAGCCTCTCTCTAGCCTCTCTCTCCCTCTCTAGCCTCTCTCTCGCCCTCTCGCCTCTCTCGCGCCTCTCGCGCCTCTCTCGCGCCTCTCTCGCGCCTCTCTCGCGCCTCTCTCGCGCCTCTCTCGCGCCTCTCTCGCGCCTCTCTCGCGCCTCTCTCGCGCCTCTCTCGCGCCTCTCTCGCGCCTCTCTCGCGCCTCTCTCGCGCCTCTCTCGCGCCTCTCTCGCGCCTCTCTCGCGCCTCTCTCGCGCCTCTCTCGCGCCTCTCTCGCGCCTCTCTCGCGCCTCTCTCGCGCCTCTCTCGCGCCTCTCTCGCGCCTCTCTCGCGCCTCTCTCGCGCCTCTCTCGCGCCTCTCTCGCGCCTCTCTCGCGCCTCTCTCGCGCCTCTCTCGCGCCTCTCTCGCGCCTCTCACGCGCCTCTCTCGCGCCTCTCTCGCGCCTCTCTCGCGCCTCTCTCGCGCCTCTCTCGCGCCTCTCTCGCGCCTCTCTCGCGCCTCTCTCGCTCCTCTCTCGCGCCTCTCTCGCGCCTCTCTCGCGCCTCTCTCGCGCCTCTCTCGCGCCTCTCTCCCGCTCTCTCTAGCCTCTCTCTCTCTAGCCTCTCTCTCTCTCTAGCCTCTCTCTCTCTAGCCTCTCTCTCTCTAGCCTCTCTCTCTCTAGCCTCTCTCTCTCTAGCCTCTCTCTCTCTAGCCTCTCTCTCTCTAGCCTCTCTCTCTCTCTCGCCTCTCTCTCTCTAGCCTCTCTCTCTCTAGCCTCTCTCTCTCTAGCCTCTCTCTCTCTAGCCTCTCTCTCTCTCTCGCCTCTCTCTCTCTCGCCTCTCTCTCTCTCGCCTCTCTCTCTCTAGCCTCTCTCTAGCCTCTCTCTCTCTAGCCTCTCTCTCTCTAGCCTCTCTCTCTCTAGCCTCTCTCTCTCTAGCCTCTCTCTCTCTAGCCTCTCTCTCTCTAGCCTCTCTCTCTCTAGCCTCTCTCTCTCTAGCCTCTCTCTCTAGCCTCTCTCTCTCTCTAGCCTCTCTCTCTCTAGCCTCTCTCTCTCTAGCCTCTCTCTCTCTAGCCTCTCTCTCTCTAGCGTCTCTCTCTAGCCTCTCTCTCTCTAGCCTCTCTCTCTAGCCTCTCTCTCTCTAGCCTCTCTCTCTCTCTCTCTCTAGCCTCTCTCTCTCTCTAGCCTCTCTCTCTCTCTCTAGCCTCTCTCTCTCTCTAGCCTCTCTCTCTCTCTAGCCTCTCTCTCTCTAGCCTCTCTCTCTCTCTAGCCTCTCTCTCTCTCTAGCCTCTCTCTCTCTCGCCTTTCTCTCTCTAGCCTCTCTCTCTCTCTAGCCTCTCTCTCTCTCTAGCCTCTCTCTCTCTCGCCTCTCTCTCTCTAGCCTCTCTCTCTCTAGCCTCTCTCTCCCTCTCTAGCCTCTCTCTCGCCTCTCTCTCGCCTCTCTCTCGCCTCTCTCTCGCCTCTCTCTCGCCTCTCTCTCGCCTCTCTCTCGCCTCTCTCTCGCCTCTCTCTCGCCTCTCTCTCGCCTCTCTCTCGCCTCTCTCTCGCCTCTCTCTCGCCTCTCTCTCGCCTCTCTCTCGCCTCTCTCTCGCCTCTCTCTCGCCTCTCTCTCGCCTCTCTCGCCTCTCTCTCGCCTCTCTCTCGCCTCTCTCTCGCCTCTCTCTCGCCTCTCTCTCGCCTCTCTCTCGCCTCTCTCTCGCCTCTCTCTCGCCTCTCTCTCGCCTCTCTCTCGCCTCTCTCTCGCCTCTCTCTCGCCTCTCTCTCGCCTCTCTCTCGCCTCTCTCTCGCCTCTCGCTCGCCTCTCTCATCGCCTCTCTCTCGCCTCTCGCTCGCCTCTCGCTCGCCTCTCTCTCGCCTCTCTCTCTCTAGCCTCTCTCTCCCTCTCTAGCCTCTCTCTCTCTCTAGCCTCTCTCTCTCTAGCCTCTCTCTCTCTCTCTAGCCTCTCTCTCTCTCTCTCTCTCTCTCTCTAGCCTCTCTCTTTCTCTCTCTCTCTAGCCTCTCTCTAGCCTCTCTCTAGCCTCTCTCTAGCCTCTCTCTAGCCTCTCTCTAGCCTCTCTCTCGCCTCTCTCTCGCCTCTCTCTAGCCTCTCTCTCTCTAGCCTCTCTCTCTCTCTAGCCTCTCTCTCTCTCTCTAGCCTCTCTCTCTCTAGCCTCTCTCTCTCTCTCTCTCTCTCTCTAGCCTCTCTCTCTCTCGCCTCTCTCTCTCTCGCCTCTCTCTCTCTAGCCTCTCTCTCTCTAGCCTCTCTCTAGCCTCTCTCTAGCCTCTCTCTAGCCTCTCTCTAGCCTCTCTCTAGCCTCTCTCTAGCCTCTCTCTAGCCTCTCTCTCCCTCTCTAGCCTCTCTCTCGCCCTCTCGCCTCTCTCTCGCCTCTCTCTCGCCTCTCTCTCGCCTCTCTCTCGCCTCTCTCTCGCCTCTCTCTCGCCTCTCTCTCGCCTCTCTCTCGCCTCTCTCTAGCCTCTCTCTAGCCTCTCTCTCGCCTCTCTCTCGCCTCTCTCTCGCCTCTCTCTCGCCTCTCTCTCGCCTCTCTCTCGCCTCTCTCTCGCCTCTCTCTCGCCTCTCTCTAGCCTCTCTCTCTCTCTCTCTCTCTCTCTAGCCTCTCTCTCTCTAGCCTCTCTCTCTCTCTCTCTCTCTAGCCTCTCTCTCTCTAGCCTCTCTCTCTCTAGCCTCTCTCTCTCTAGCCTCTCTCTCTCTCGCCTCTCTCTCTCTCGCCTCTCTCTCTCTAGCCTCTCTCTCTCTAGCCTCTCTCTAGCCTCTCTCTAGCCTCTCTAGCCTCTCTCTCGCTCTCTCGCCTCTCTCTCGCCTCTCTCTCGCCTCTCTCTCGCCTCTCTCGCGCCTCTCTCGCGCCTCTCTCGCGCCTCTCTCGCGCCTCTCTCGCGCCTCTCTCGCGCCTCTCTCGCGCCTCTCTCGCGCCTCTCTCGCGCCTCTCTCGCGCCTCTCTCGCGCCTCTCTCGCGCCTCTCTCGCGCCTCTCTCGCGCCTCTCTCGCGCCTCTCTCTCTCTAGCCTCTCTCTCTCTAGCCTCTCTCTCTCTAGCCTCTCTCTCTCTAGCCTCTCTCTCTCTAGCCTCTCTCTCTCTAGCCTCTCTCTCTCTAGCCTCTCTCTCTCTAGCCTCTCTCTCTCTAGCCTCTCTCTCTCTAGCCTCTCTCTCTCTAGCCTCTCTCTCTCTAGCCTCTCTCTCTCTAGCCTCTCTCTCTCTAGCCTCTCTCTCTCTAGCCTCTCTCTCTCTAGCCTCTCTCTCTCTAGCCTCTCTCTCTCTAGCCTCTCTCTCTCTCGCCTCTCTCTCACTCTAGCCTCTCTCTCTCTCTAGCCTCTCTCTCTCTCTAGCCTCTCTCTCTCTAGCCTCTCTCTCTCTCGCCTCTCTCTCTCTCGCCTCTCTCTCTCTCGCCTCTCTCTCTCTCTCGCCTCTCTCTCTCTCGCCTCTCTCTCTCTCGCCTCTCTCTCTCTCTAGCCTCTCTCTCCCTCTCTTCTCTCTCTCTCTCGCCTCTCTCTCTCTCGCCTCTCTCTCTCTTGCCTCTCTCTCTCTCTCGCCTCTCTCTCTCTCGCCTCTCTCTCTCTCGCCTCTCTCTCTCTCGCCTCTCTCTCTCTCGCCTCTCTCTCTCTCGCCTCTCTCTCTCTCGCCTCTCTCTCTCTCGCCTCTCTCTCTCTCGCCTCTCTCTCTCTCGCCTCTCTCTCTCTCGCCTCACTCTCTCTCGCCTCTCTCTCTCTCTAGCCTCTCTCTCCCTCTCTTGCCTCTCTCTCTCTCTCTAGCCTCTCTCTCTCTCTCTCTCTCTCTCTCTCTCTAGCCTCTCTCTCTCTAGCCTCTCTCTCTCTCTAGCCTCTCTCTAGCCTCTCTCTCTCTCTCTCTCTCTAGCCTCTCTCTTTCTCTCTCTCTAGCCTCTCTCTAGCCTCTCTCTAGCCTCTCTCTAGCCTCTCTCTAGCCTCTCTCTAGCCTCTCTCTAGCCTCTCTCTAGCCTCTCTCTAGCCTCTCTCTAGCCTCTCTCTAGCCTCTCTCTCTCTCTCTCTCTCTAGCCTCTCTCTCTCTCTAGCCTCTCTCTCTAGCCTCTCTCTCTCTCTCTAGCCTCTCTCTCTCTAGCCTCTCTCTCTCTCGCCTCTCTCTCTCTCGCCTCTCTCTCGCCTCTCTCTAGCCTCTCTCTAGCCTCTCTCTAGCCTCTCTCTAGCCTCTCTCTAGCCTCTCTCTAGCCTCTCTCTAGCCTCTCTCTAGCCTCTCTCTAGCCTCTCTCTCTCTCTCTCTCTCTCTCTCTCTCTCTAGCCTCTCTCTCTCTCTAGCCTCTCTCTCTCTAGCCTCTCTCTCTCTCTCTCTAGCCTCTCTCTCTCTCGCCTCTCTCTCTCTAGCCTCTCTCTCTCTAGCCTCTCTCTAGCCTCTCTCTAGCCTCTCTCTCCCTCTCTAGCCTCTCTCTCCCTCTCTAGCCTCTCTCTCGCCCTCTCGCCTCTCTCGCGCCTCTCTCGCGCCTCTCTCGCGCCTCTCTCGCGCCTCTCTCGCGCCTCTCTCGCGCCTCTCTCGCGCCTCTCTCGCGCCTCTCTCGCGCCTCTCTCGCGCCTCTCTCGCGCCTCTCTCGCGCCTCTCTCGCGCCTCTCTCGCGCCTCTCTCGCGCCTCTCTCGCGCCTCTCTCGCGCCTCTCTCGCGCCTCTCTCGCGCCTCTCTCGCGCCTCTCTCGCGCCTCTCTCGCGCCTCTCTCGCGCCTCTCTCGCGCCTCTCTCGCGCCTCTCTCGCGCCTCTCTCTCGCCTCTCTCTCGCCTCTCTCTCGCCTCTCTCTCGCCTCTCTCTCGCCTCTCTCTCGCCTCTCTCTCGCCTCTCGCTCGCCTCTCGCTCGCCTCTCGCTCGCCTCTCGCTCGCCTCTCGCTCGCCTCTCTCTCGCCTCTCTCTCGCTCGCCTCTCTCTCTCTAGCCTCTCTCTAGCCTCTCTCTCCCTCTCTCCCTCTCTAGCCTCTCTCTCTCTCTAGCCTCTCTCTCTCTAGCCTCTCTCTCTCTCTCTAGCCTCTCTCTCTCTCTCTCTCTAGCCTCTCTCTTTCTCTCTCTCTCTAGCCTCTCTCTAGCCTCTCTCTAGCCTCTCTCTAGCCTCTCTCTAGCCTCTCTCTAGCCTCTCTCTAGCCTCTCTCTAGCCTCTCACTAGACTCTCTCTAGCCTCTCTCTCGCCTCTCTCTCGCCTCTCTCTAGCCTCTCTCTCTCTAGCCTCTCTCTCTCTCTCTCTAGCCTCTCTCTCTCTCTAGCCTCTCTCTCTCTAGCCTCTCTCTCTCTCTCTCTCTCTCTAGCCTCTCTCTCTCTAGCCTCTCTCTCTCTCGCCTCTCTCTCTCTCGCCTCTCTCTCTCTAGCCTCTCTCTCTCTAGCCTCTCTCTAGCCTCTCTCTAGCCTCTCTCTAGCCTCTCTCTAGCCTCTCTCTCCCTCTCTAGCCTCTCTCTCGCCCTCTCGCCTCTCTCTCGCCTCTCTCTCGCCTCTCTCTAGCCTCTCTCTAGCCTCTCTCTAGCCTCTCTCTAGCCTCTCTCTAGCCTCTCTCTAGCCTCTCTCTCGCCTCTCTCTCGCCTCTCTCTCGCCTCTCTCTCGCCTCTCTCTCGCCTCTCTCTCGCCTCTCTCTCGCCTCTCTCTCGCCTCTCTCTCGCCTCTCTCTCGCCTCTCTCTCGCCTCTCTCTCGCCTCTCTCTCGCCTCTCTCTCGCCTCTCTCTCGCCTCTCTCTCGCCTCTCTCTCGCCTCTCTCTCGCCTCTCTCTCGCCTCTCTCTCGCCTCTCTCGCGCCTCTCTCGCGCCTCTCTCTCTCTAGCCTCTCTCTCTCTAGCCTCTCTCTCTCTCTAGCCTCTCTCTCTCTAGCCTCTCTCTCTCTAGCCTCTCTCTCTCTAGCCTCTCTCTCTCTAGCCTCTCTCTCTCTAGCCTCTCTCTCTCTAGCCTCTCTCTCTCTCGCCTCTCTCTCTCTAGCCTCTCTCTAGCCTCTCTCTAGCCTCTCTCTCCCTCTCTAGCCCTCTCTCTCGCTCTCTCGCCTCTCTCTCGCCTCTCTCTCGCCTCTCTCTCGCCTCTCTCTCGCCTCTCTCTCGCCTCTCTCTCGCCTCTCTCTCGCCTCTCTCGCGCCTCTCTCGCGCCTCTCTCGCGCCTCTCTCTCGCCTCTCTCTCGCCTCTCTCTCGCCTCTCTCTCGCCTCTCTCTCGCCTCTCTCGCGCCTCTCTCGCGCCTCTCTCGCGCCTCTCTCGCGCCTCTCTCGCGCCTCTCTCGCGCCTCTCTCGCGCCTCTCTCGCGCCTCTCTCGCGCCTCTCTCGCGCCTCTCTCGCGCCTCTCTCGCGCCTCTCTCGCGCCTCTCTCGCGCCTCTCTCGCGCCTCTCTCGCGCCTCTCTCGCGCCTCTCTCGCGCCTCTCTCGCGCTTCTCTCGCGCCTCTCTCGCGCCTCTCTCGCGCCTCTCTCGCGCCTCTCTCGCGCCTCTCTCTCTCTAGCCTCTCTCTCTCTAGCCTCTCTCTCTCTAGCCTCTCTCTCTCTAGCCTCTCTCTCTCTAGCCTCTCTCTCTCTCGCCTCTCTCTCTCTCGCCTCTCTCTCTCTAGCCTCTCTCTCGCCTCTCTCTCGCCTCTCTCTCGCCTCTCTCTCGCCTCTCTCTCGCCTCTCTCTCGCCTCTCTCTCGCCTCTCTCTCGCCTCTCTCTCGCCTCTCTCTCGCCTCTCTCTCGCCTCTCTCTCGCCTCTCTCTCGCCTCTCTCTCGCCTCTCTCTCGCCTCTCCCTCGCCTCTCCCTCGCCTCTCCCTCGCCTCTCCCTCGCCTCTCCCTCGCCTCTCCCTCGCCTCTCTCTCGCCTCTCTCTCGCCTCTCTCTCGCCTCTCTCTCGCCTCTCTCTCGCCTCTCTCTCGCCTCTCTCTCTCTCGCCTCTCTCTCTCTCGCCTCTCTCTCTCTCGCCTCTCTCTCTCTCTCTCTCGCCTCTCTCTCTCTCGCCTCTCTCTCTCTCGCCTCTCTCTCTCTCGCCTCTCTCTCTCTCGCCTCTCTCTCTCTCGCCTCTCTCTCTCTCGCCTCTCTCTCTCTCTCTCGCCTCTCTCTCTCTCGCCTCTCTCTCTCTCGCCTCTCTCTCTCTCGCCTCTCTCTCTCTCGCCTCTCTCTCTCTCGCCTCTCTCTCTCTCGCCTCTCTCTCTCTCGCCTCTCTCTCTCTCGCCTCTCTCTCTCTCGCCTCTCTCTCTCTCGCCTCTCTCTCTCTCGCCTCTCTCTCTCTCGCTCTCTCTCTCTCGCCTCTCTCTCTCTCGCCTCTCTCTCTCTCGCCTCTCTCTCTCTCGCTCTCTCTCTCTCGCCTCTCTCTCTCTCGCCTCTCTCTCTCTCGCCTCTCTCTCTCTCGCCTCTCTCTCTCTCGCCTCTCTCTCTCTCGCCTCTCTCTCTCTCGCCTCTCTCTCTCTCGCTCTCTCTCTCTCGCCTCTCTCTCTCTCGCCTCTCTCTCTCTCGCCTCTCTCTCTCTCGCCTCTCTCTCTCTCGCCTCTCTCTCTCTCCTCTCTCTCTCTCTCTCTAGCCTCTCTCTCTCTCTCTCTAGCCTCTCTCTCTCTCCTCTCTTGCCTCTCTCTCTAGCTCTCTCTCTCTCTCTAGCCTCTCTCTCTAGCCTCTCTCTAGCCTCTCTCTAGCCTCTCTCTAGCCTCTCTCTAGCCTCTCTCTAGCCTCTCTCTAGCCTCTCTCTAGCCTCTCTCTAGCCTCTCTCTCTAGCCTCTCTCTAGCCTCTCTCTAGCCTCTCTCTAGCCTCTCTCTAGCCTCTCTCTAGCCTCTCTCTAGCCTCTCTCTAGCCTCTCTCTAGCCTCTCTCTCTCTCTCTCTCTCTCTCTCTAGCCTCTCTCTCTCTCTAGCCTCTCTCTCTCTAGCCTCTCTCTCTCTCTCTAGCCTCTCTCTCTCTAGCCTCTCTCTCTCTCGCCTCTCTCTCTCTCGCCTCTCTCTCTCTCGCCTCTCTCTCGCCTCTCTCTAGCCTCTCTCTAGCCTCTCTCTAGCCTCTCTCTAGCCTCTCTCTAGCCTCTCTCTAGCCTCTCTCTAGCCTCTCTCTAGCCTCTCTCTAGCCTCTCTCTAGCCTCTCTCTAGCCTCTCTCTAGCCTCTCTCTAGCCTCTCTCTCTCTCTCTCTCTCTCTCTCTCTCTCTCTCTCTAGCCTCTCTCTCTCTAGCCTCTCTCTCTCTAGCCTCTCTCTCTCTAGCCTCTCTCTAGCCTCTCTCTAGCCTCTCTCTAGCCTCTCTCTCGCCCTCTCGCCTCTCTCGCGCCTCTCTCGCGTCTCTCTCGCGCCTCTCTCGCGCCTCTCTCGCGCCTCTCTCGCGCCTCTCTCGCGCCTCTCTCGCGCCTCTCTCGCGCCTCTCTCGCGCCTCTCTCGCGCCTCTCTCGCGCCTCTCTCCCGCCTCTCTCGCGCCTCTCTCCCTCTAGCCTCTCTCTCTCTAGCCTCTCTCTCTCTAGCCTCTCTCTCTCTAGCCTCTCTCTCTCTAGCCTCTCTCTCTCTAGCCTCTCTCTCTCTAGCCTCTCTCTCTCTAGCCTCTCTCTCTCTAGCCTCTCTCTCTCTAGCCTCTCTCTCTCTCTAGCCTCTCTCTCTAGCCTCTCTCTCTCTAGCCTCTCTCTCTCTAGCCTCTCTCTCTCTCTCGCCTCTCTCTCTCTCGCCTCTCTCTCTCTAGCCTCTCTCTCTCTCGCCTCTCTCTCTCTCGCCTCTCTCTCTCTCGCCTCTCTCTCTCTAGCCTCTCTCTCTCTAGCCTCTCTCTCTCTAGCCTCTCTCTCTCTAGCCTCTCTCTCTCTAGCCTCTCTCTCTCTAGCCTCTCTCTCTCTAGCCTCTCTCTCTCTAGCCTCTCTCTCTCTAGCCTCTCTCTCTAGCCTCTCTCTCTCTCTAGCCTCTCTCTCTCTAGCCTCTCTCTCTCTCTCTAGCCTCTCTCTCTCTAGCCTCTCTCTCTCTAGCCTCTCTCTCTCTAGCCTCTCTCTCTCTAGCCTCTCTCTCTAGCCTCTCTCTCTCTAGCCTCTCTCTCTAGCCTCTCTCTCTCTAGCCTCTCTCTCTCTCTCTAGCCTCTCTCTCTCTCTAGCCTCTCTCTCTCTCTCTCTAGCCTCTCTCTCTCTCTAGCCTCTCTCTCTCTCTAGCCTCTCTCTCTCTAGCCTCTCTCTCTCTCTAGCCTCTCTCTCTCTCTAGCCTCTCTCTCTCTCGCCTTTCTCTCTCTAGCCTCTCTCTCTCTCTAGCCTCTCTCTCTCTCGCCTCTCTCTCTCTCGCCTCTCTCTCTCTCTAGCCTCTCTCTCCCTCTCTCGCCTCTCTCTCGCCTCTCTCTCGCCTCTCTCTCGCCTCTCTCTCGCCTCTCTCTCGCCTCTCTCTCGCCTCTCTCTCGCCTCTCTCTCGCCTCTCTCTCGCCTCTCTCTCGCCTCTCTCTCGCCTCTCTCTCGCCTCTCTCTCGCCTCTCTCTCGCCTCTCTCTCGCCTCTCTCTCGCCTCTCTCTCGCCTCTCTCTCGCCTCTCTCTCGCCTCTCTCTCGCCTCTCTCTCGCCTCTCTCTCGCCTCTCTCTCGCCTCTCTCTCGCCTCTCTCTCGCCTCTCTCTCGCCTCTCTCTCGCCTCTCTCTCGCCTCTCTCTCGCCTCTCTCTCGCCTCTCTCTCGCCTCTCTCTCTCGCCTCTCTCTCGCCTCTCTCTCGCCTCTCTCTCGCCTCTCTCTCGCCTCTCTCTCGCCTCTCTCTCGCCTCTCTCTCGCCTCTCTCTCGCCTCTCTCTCGCCTCTCTCTCGCCTCTCTCTCGCCTCTCTCTCGCCTCTCTCTCGCCTCTCTCTCGCCTCTCTCTCGCCTCTCTCTCGCCTCTCTCTCGCCTCTCTCTCGCCTCTCTCTCGCCTCTCTCTCGCCTCTCTCTCGCCTCTCTCTCTCTAGCCTCTCTCTAGCCTCTCTCCCCCTCTCTAGCCTCTCTCTCTCTCTAGCCTCTCTCTCTCTCTAGCCTCTCTCTCTCTCTAGCCTCTCTCTCTCTCTCTCTCTAGCCTCTCTCTTTCTCTCTCTCTCTAGCCTCTCTCTAGCCTCTCTCTAGCCTCTCTCTAGCCTCTCTCTAGCCTCTCTCTAGCCTCTCTCTAGCCTCTCTCTAGCCTCTCTCTAGCCTCTCTCTAGCCTCTCTCTAGCCTCTCACTAGCCTCTCTCTAGCCTCTCTCTCGCCTCTCTCTCTCTAGCCTCTCTCTCTCTCTCTAGCCTCTCTCTCTAGCCTCTCTCTCTCTCTAGCCTCTCTCTCTCTAGCCTCTCTCTCTCTCTCTCTCTCTCTAGCCTCTCTCTCTCTAGCCTCTCTCTCTCTCGCCTCTCTCTCTCTCGCCTCTCTCTCTCTAGCCTCTCTCTCTCTAGCCTCTCTCTAGCCTCTCTCTAGCCTCTCTCTAGCCTCTCTCTAGCCTCTCTCTAGCCTCTCTCTCCCTCTCTAGCCTCTCTCTCGCCCTCTCGCCTCTCTCTCGCCTCTCTCTCGCCTCTCTCTCGCCTCTCTCTCGCCTCTCTCTCGCCTCTCTCTCGCCTCTCTCTAGCCTCTCTCTAGCCTCTCTCTCGCCTCTCTCTCGCCTCTCTCTCGCCTCTCTCTCGCCTCTCTCTCGCCTCTCTCTCGCCTCTCTCTCGCCTCTCTCTCGCCTCTCTCTCGCCTCTCTCTCGCCTCTCTCTCGCCTCTCTCTCGCCTCTCTCTCGCCTCTCTCTCGCCTCTCGCCTCTCTCTCGCCTCTCTCTCGCCTCTCTCTCGCCTCTCTCTCGCCTCTCTCTCGCCTCTCTCTCGCCTCTCTCTCGCCTCTCTCTCGCCTCTCTCTCGCCTCTCTCTCGCCTCTCTCTCGCCTCTCTCTAGCCTCTCTCTCTCTCTCTCTCTCTCTCTAGCCTCTCTCTCTCTAGCCTCTCTCTCTCTCTCTCTCTCTAGCCTCTCTCTCTCTAGCCTCTCTC